>NC_056729.1:782304144-782342002 GCF_019279795.1 Protopterus annectens
TGCCATACTATGAGCTTATTCTGTAAGCGTTTGGGTTCCTTATTTCTTTTCTTATGCCATGTCTGTGTTCCATATCGTAATGTATATGTTTTATGCTACTATTTACATATATATTGCGGGAATTTGCGTGGCAGGGGATCGGGGGTCATTTTCCATTTTTACGATTGTTGCAGGGACACGACTGTCCAATCAGGGACTGTCCATGGCACATTGGGACAGCAGGTAACCCTGGTGACCATGCCCATGTCGCTGCTGGGGTTTCCACCTTTTCCATTTTCCGATCTGGGATATTTCCGGGACTCACATCTGACTTTACAGGCCGACACATACAAACGGTCACTATATAGCATAGAAATTCACTTGTTTGCCTAAATAATTTGCTTATTATTGTGGCAATTTCCTTGCTTATTCTGTTTATTGTGTCATTTAGGTATTTCTGTTGCAGAAATAACCAATTCATGCTACCATTACATTACATACGGGATATCATTGTGTCCTACAATCGTAGCACATCAGCCATTTCTAATACGTTTTTTCGGGACACAACTGTCCATGGAGAGACTGCCCCAATCAAAGTGGGACAGGTGGTGACCTTAGTCGCTGCTCCTATGTCGGTGCGGCGCACTGACATGCGGCTGTACACCTTCTCTGAGTGTAAACACTGACAGTGCATTGCGGTCTTATGTGTATCCTTTGCTCCTTGGACGGGTACACTTATGCCTTCGTGGCTTCTATTTGCTTCTCCGTTAATTTGGAATGGGGACTATGTTGCATACTGTACGTGCGTTTCATTCTGCACGGGACCTGGCTGCTGCCATTACTATTGTGGGCGGACCGTGGCTGTCAGCACATTAGGTTGCTCACCTCATGCCGGCTTAGACACGCCTCCAGACGCATCCTACCTGGGCTCGCTCACGTACACTACGCACGTGTCTGTGATTCCGGTGCACTCTCATTAATATGTATATGGCGCTACTGCGCCGGATATTCCATGCACCGCCGGCGCAGGCCTTACGCCGGCCTTGCGCCGAGCTTCATGAATCCCGGGGCTTATGTATTAATGAATATGTACTTTTAGAAAGGATTTTATATATCTCTGGTATAATACCATCATTACCCGGTGCTTTGTTTGATTTAAGCTTATTTATTTGTGTAATAACCTCTGTATATGAAATACTTTTGTCCAATAGTTTAATCTGTTGTTTATTAAGCTTTTTATTCATGTTTGTGGTTATAAACTCCTTTATTTTATCTTTAGGTTCCATGTTAATGTTATTATGGTTAATTTTGTGAAAGTGATTTCTAAATTCATCTAGTATTTCTGGTATACTAGAAACATTCTTCTTTTTCCTTAGAGAAAAGATTTCTTTGATATGGTTTTGTTTATTCAACCTTTTTGTTTTATTTTTAAGTCTATGTAAGTATTTGGGGCTTATTGAATAAGACAAAAACTTGTATTTCTCTAAAGTTATTTTAACTTTATGAGTTAAAATTTCTTTGTATTTCTCATATAGTTTGTTTATTTCTTCAATAACTTTCTTGTCCGTAACATATTTTCTTTATTATTATGTTTATGAGTCTAATTTATTTTGAATATCTAACAATTCCTTATCCCAAGATTTCCTTTTATTATTATACCATCTGATACTTTGTCCATATAGATATGATTTTAAGGCATCCCAAACATAGACAATGGAGACTTCAGGAGTATTATTTATGTCTAAACAATGTTTTACTTCTGAAAGTATATATTCTTTATAGTCTTTTAGTTGAGTTAAGTATGCTGGTATCCTTTTGATCTGAACATTATGAGTATTTTTTATCATGAATTCAAAAACAATTGAATTATGATCAGATATAGGACATGAAATGATTTTGGAATTAATTAAATCTGTTACCATCTGGTTAGAAATAAAGACCCTATCTATTTTTGAATAAGTTTTGTATCTGTTAGAAAAAAAAGGTGTACGGTAATGATTTTGAATCTATCTGATTATTAATATCATTCAAATGATAAGAATTAGCAAAATCATTTAAATGTTTTGCATTAGATGTAATTCTTCTTTTTCCTATAGTGGTAGTATCACTTTCATGTAGTATACAATTAAAGTCACCAGCTAAAATAATATCTCCTATAGAGAATTATATGATCTTATCAAGATGATGTTTCACTGTATTAATACCAATTCCAGGTATCCAATATACATTAATTAAAGTGTAAGTCTTCCCATTAATTTGTATTGTAACCATACAAAACATTCCTTTGTCATCCTGATAAGACTTAATGGTTTTAGGAATGGGCATACTTTTATTCCATAAAATAGCCACTCCTCTTTTTTCTGAGTGTGCTCTGAACTAACCAATACTGTATATTTGTTTGTGGCTAGTTTATCAATATCTTTTTCAAGAGATGGGTTTCTTGCAGGAAGACTAAGTTGGCCTTATGTAAATTAATGTATCTTATTAGGCTTGCCCTTTTACACGGATTATTCAATCCATTAATGTTTAAAGAAATTCCTTTTAAAGATGTCATTTGGCATTTTTAAAACTTAAGAATCTTATGATCAAAATAACAAATAACAACATAAGTAATGTTACATCTCCTCCTTTAGGTGTACCTTTAAATATAGCTGTATTTATTGAATCTCTTATGGGATTTTGTATAGGATTCAATTTTGTTTGTAGTGACAATGAGTGTACAAAATATATTGTGGATGTCAAAACTATATACATATAACAATGAACAAGTGAAAATAATGTAAGGATTAAACCTTGCATCCAGCCTGGAGTTAAAATCTCCAACTTAGAGTAATATTTACCACTCAAGTTAACCCCCTACCCTAAGCAGCAGTACCTCAGCTACCACCTTATTAATTTAATACTGGTTATATTTAACTTAAATTAACAGCTTTCAATTCAATTATCTAGCAAGACAAGACTACACATTTGATAAAACAGCATCATATAAACTAAAATAAACTTTTTTTTTTAAAACTATTCATACTACTATATACATCTATGTAATATAATACACTTGTATTCAAATAGCATTCAAATAATCTTGATATTAGGAACCAAGAGGAGAGAGAGAAATAAAAGACATGAAAGAGGGAGAGAGTGAAAGAGAGAGAGAAAAAAAAAGGAAGCCATATTTACATATTAATTTATTCAAAGTATGTAAAAATAAGTTCTAACATTCATTTAAATCAAAAACTTTGGCTAATATGGTTCAGACATTACATATATTAAGATGCATCTATTTTCTGTCATGTAAATGCAGTCAACAGCTTCCAAAAAAACCCTTGAATTGCTTGTATATGAGCATTTTACTCAAACTCATTATTGTCAATAGAATAAAATATTATATTTATAGAAATTGTTATAAATCATACTGCATAGTTATGCAAATTCTCAGAAACACTTGCATTATTGTAAGAAAGCCATCTGTATTTTGTATGTCTATACTACTGCTTTAAAATATATCATATGACAATTTCTTCCAGAATAGAGTTATAAAGTTATTTATGCTTGTCAATCAGATGAATTAAATGAGTTATAGTAATGTATATGTTTGGAACATAAGTTTTTAACACAGATTAGTATGCTGCAGTCAAGTAGATTTTCAAAAACACTTGAATAAATGTTTCATTTTCTATGCCTTCTAAAATAAGACATTTACTTACTACAAGAAACTGCGTCATTTAAAATCATTATAACTGACATATTTTATGAATTATAACATAGATATTTAAGTAATTATATAAAATAACTCACATTTAAATGTTAAAGAGTTCATTTTCCTTCACATAGTCATATTTGCATCAATTCTACTTCCTGGTAGAGTGTTCTTCCTGAATCTGTGATGTGTCAGTGTGATATCTAGGTCAGAGGTCAAATTGACTGCTTTCAGCTTCTCTGTGAGAATTCTGAGAGTTGAAGGTTTTGAAACAACTTGAGGACACTGTTCATGAGGTAGCCCACATCCCAGATTGTCTCCCTTAACATTTTGGCGGGAAACTTGTTAAAAACTAGTGACAAACATTCATTTAGCAGTGTAAATGCATCTAAACATGACAAAACCTTCGCGATGTATTTTAAAGGTTATTACAGCCTCTATGTAAGTGAAATTAAGCCCAAAGTTATTAATAAGTAATAAAACTCAATATTTTTGTCCCAACTCAATTTTTATGCAAATCTTATTATTTACTGTGTCTATATGATCAAAAGCATTTCTATATATTAATAGGAAAAAAAAATAAAGAGAAAGAATAAAGAAAAGAAAAAGAGAGTAGAAAATAAAAGGGTGTAAAGCAGAAATAAAAAAATGTAAGAGAAAGCTATAAGAAGTATATACAATGGAATATTACTTACTGTTTATATTAATAGAGTTAAAAATAAAACATATTATTTACTATTATTTAGTTCTAATTATTATTAGTTAAAGCATGACAGATTATTTACAAACAAGCATAAGCAGTATAATCAAGAAAGTATAATTAGGAATAGCATTTGAAGAACATATAAACTTTTACAAGGAATAAATATGTTATTATTCCATTTATCATATTTTCATTACTCTTCTCTCCCTGCCCTCCCCTACCCTTTACCCACTACATAATCTAAACAGAATGTCATTGTTTAAACAAAGAAAAGAAGAAAAGGAGAAAAAAAAAAAGAAAAAAATGTATCAAATTACTGACCTTACTTCTCTTTTTCAGAAAGAGAAACACATTGAATAATAGCTTGTTATTAGTTCCTCAGATATTTTGACTGGTTATGAAACAAAACATTTCTTTGCACACAGAGAATAACTTTGATTAAATCTTTTTCAGAATATTTGTGGCTTTCTGGAAATGCAGGAACTATATTTAAAAAGATTAATAACGGTAAAATGATGAGAGAAAAAAAGAAAAAAAACATAGAACAAATCATTTGTTTTTTAGTCTCTTCTTCTTCTCTGAAGTCTTCCATGAAGTTTCAGTTGCCAGTCTCTTTAATGAAGGACTAGCCCATTCCATTTCCTCTATTTTATCCAAAATCTTATTTTTTGATAAACAGTAAAGCAGAGTCTAAGTCATCAAAAATTTTAGGACCATCAGGAAGGAAGATTTTTAGCTTGGCAGGAAACAGAAGGTATGTTTTAAACTGTGCTTTTTAAGCTCCCTTATTAGTGGCAGAAAAACTTTTCTTTTAGCTATTACCAAGGAAGAATAGTCATTGTCAAAACACACAGTTGTCTCATTAATCTTAACAGGAGCTTTAGCCCAAGCAGATTTAAGAACCATCTCTTTATCAAAAGATGATAGAAATCTAACTATAACTGATCTATGATAGTTTTTGTTAGAGTTAGTATTAGCTATAGATCTATGTGCATCTTCGATACCAAAAGAGAATGCTTCTGGTAAGTCTAAAGTTTTAGGGAGCCATGTTGTTAAAAAAGAAGTAATATTGTTACCTTCAATATTTTCTGGCAGTCCAAAAATCCTAATGTTATTGCGCCTAGATCTATTTTCCAGGTCATCCAGCTTTGTTTGTAAATGTGTATTTTATTTCAGCAGAAACTCAATGTTGATTTCCTCTTCTTGGATTCTATTTTCCATGTCATTCACAGCTTCTTCTATGCCTGTCATCTGGATCTTCTGTTGTTGCAGGTCTATATGTAACAAGTCTATTTGTTTTGCAGTTTTTTCTATGAAGGTATCTATTTTAGTATCCATTTTATCCATCTGAGCAGTAAGTTGCTGGATTATAGTTATCAGAGACTGAAGTTCTTTCTTGATGCTGGAGTCTTGAGAATTTGTCTTACTGGAACTCATTTCAGACTGATAAACTGACAGGAAAATTTCCAAAGTGATTTCTGACAGGAATATTGTTAAAATTTCCTTTCTTTTTTAGATATAGTTCAAGAACTATATAAAACAAACATATTTAGAAAGAAAATTACTTAAAAAATTAATTTTTTAAGTAATTAATTCCTGTCAGTGTAATGAAATTGGTGGAGCTGAAGAAATCTGCTGCTATCCTGTGTTCATACTTGGCCACACCCCCCCCCGTTAATACAATTGTTGAATATATTTAATATATTAGATATATATTCAGAACATATTTTTTATTTTTGTCCCAATATATATTTATTAATAACCAGTGAAATGCATATGGTAATATATTACTATTTTGTAGCAATTCTGAATAATTTGACTCTAATCAGATTGCTTCTTATATTTTTTTCCAATGTGAAGAGTAATTTGGATTTAGCCATAAGGTTATTGTATTTACAACTGATGATAATGCATACATTTCTATATCTGGTAGTCCAATACCACCTACTATCCAACCTTTTAAATTATAGTTTTTTTCTAACCTGAGGTTGTTAGGATACCATAAAAAAAACTTAAAATCAAAAAGTTAAATTATTTAATACATTCTTTAGGAGGATGAAATGAAATAGTTTGTATTAAATATATTTTTTGGAAAATAATCATTTTAATTAAAGATAATCTCTCATCCATTGTAAAAACATTTATTCCATTTACTGATGAGATGTTTATATTGTTTAGAATACTAGTATAATTAGTTGATAGTATATCATTAATATTGTCTAATAATATAACTCCTAAGTACTTTATTTTATTATCTAAAGCTATATATTTGGAAAAAGTTCTTACTTATATTACTCATTTTACAATTTATAGGTCAAATCTTGGTTTTGTTGTCATCAAATTTTAGTCCAGATATCTTGTGGAATACTGCCATTGCATCAAATAATGCTTGTAGAGAATGATTATAATCAGATAAGGTTAATAGAATATCCTCTACAAATAACTGACTCTTACAATTTAACTTATTATTAAACTGAATACCCTTAATATTGGTGTCAGCTGTAATAAAATTGGCAAATGGCTCTTTAACTAAGGCAAAGAATAATGGTGATAAAGGACATACTTGCTTAGTACCTTTAGTAATTGCAATAGATTTAGATGTGTATGATCCAAGTTATTAGGAAAATTGTATTCATTTAGTACCAATAAAAGTGGTCCCGACATACTGAATCAAAACCACTATTAATGTCTAGACTGACCAAAGTTGAATTTCTTTTTGTGTAATTAAAATAATCTATTATTGTAAGCATTCTTTTAATGTTATCATAAGAGGTTCTATTTATAATAAAACCTGCTTGATCTTTATTTATCAATAATGGTAATAACTGTTTGATTCTATTAGCGTATATTGACATAACATTTTATAATCAATATTTAATAAGGAAATTGGTCTATAAGATGAACATTCTTTTTCATCTTTATCTAGTTTTAGTATAGGTGAAATTAAGGTGTATTTCCAAGATGGGGGGTTATTTTCTAGTTCATTAACTAATGCATATACTTTTAACAAAAGTACTAAAGCTTCTTTAGGAAAACATATGTATATCTCTGGAATAATGCCATCATTTCCAGGGGCCTTATTTAACTTTAGTTTGTTAATTTGAATTTTAAATTCTGACATTGCTATAGGTTTGTCGATTAACTTTATTTGATCCTTTAATAATTTATTTTTAATTTTTTTTAAGAAATGTTTTTGTTTTGCCCTGTGCCTCTATTACAAGATTACATAAATTAATTGAACTAAAATGAATTCTAAAAACCTCTAAAATATCTTCTAAATCAGTAACTTTTTTTAGTTCTAGGAATACAAATCTCTTTGATTTTATTAAATTTAACAATCTTCTTTGTTCTATTTGTCAGTCTGTGTTGACTTTTTGGATTTAGAGAATAAGAATTCATTTTAATCTTCTTCAAATTTATCATAGTCTTATGGTATAAGGTTTCTAAATATTTTACTTATTTCATGAAATTCCCCTCTAAATCTTTTTTAACTTTTTGAATATCTAGTTTGTTTACTCACTTACTTTTGATACGCTATTAAATCCTTATTCCATTGTTTTTGTTTTTCCTTTTTTATATGCCAAGAAATTATTTTACCATGTAGGTATGATTCCAGGGAATCCCAAACAAAAATCTCAGAAATATCTTTAGTTAAATTTATATTTATAATGGATTGAATTTCTTTATTTCAAAATTCCTTAAATTCTATCAAGTTGGTTATATATGATGGTACATATTCTGGTTAAAGAAATACTATTTTTAGAATTTGCCATTACTTCAAAAATAATAGCATTATGATCATATAAAGGGTGTGAAATAACTTTAACTTTATCAATTTTTTTACTACGTTACTTGATATATATATATATATATATATATATATATATATATATATATATATATATACTGTGTTTACCCTAGATTGAGTACCATGTCTATGTCAAAAGTGTGTAAAAAATATTGAATTTACTTATGAGAAACTATTAATATCCTTAAAATGAATCATATCTATGAAATCTTTTAAAGCTTTAGATGACACTTTTTCTACACTTATTTGCTGTATTTGTGTCATTGTCTTCTAATATACAGTTAAAATCTCCAGTTAGAATAATGCTTCTTTTAGAGTGCTGTATAATCTCTTCAAGTTGTTGTTTAACAACATTAACTCCTAACCCTGGTATCCAATAAGAATTAATTAAAGTGTATAGTCTCCCATTTATTTCCATAGTTACCAAATAAAACATTCCAGTATTATCATTATAGGTGCTTAGAATTTTGGGCATTGGGACTGTTTTTGTCTATAAGATTGTAACCCCTCTTTTCTTCTGTTATGATGTGAGCTAACAAGTACTGTACTATATAATAATTCTTATTACGTTTATCAATGTATTCTCTTAATAGATGTGTTTCTTGAAGAAAAATAACTTGAGCAATAAACATCTTTAAGTATTTATATAGACTCTCTTACAACCATTATTCAAGACATTTCCATTGATAGAAATACACTTTGTAAAAGATGAATTTGTTGACATATATCTAGTTATATATTTTCAAACAAAATGAAAATTAGAAAAAGGAAAGCAAAGGGAATTTAACACATCTCTTAATACACTTCTTATTTCTGAGTATGACTAAGTATGATTTTATATAATTATAAGATGAGCATATGATTTTATGTAATTATAAGATGAGCTAATATAATTGATATTGATAGACACCAAAAGCTGTATGTTAATAAAATAAAATATTAAACATTGTGATAAATTATAACTCAACCAATCATTGAGGTTTAACACCTCTCATTTGAATAGCATGACTATTCAAACACACCCTCTAATCTTCTTATTCAAGACCAAATCCTCTGCAACACTTAGCTTTTAAAATGAAAAAGGACAGATTGATTGAAATAATTTGACAAACAAATTCTTGAAACTTAATATTAATCTGCAAATATGCATAACAATAAATACTTAAAAAACATAAGAATAGCACCTACCTATGAACCTATATAGGAAATTCACCCTGGGGATCACTTCTGTGGCTCTGCTTGACAGGGGCACAGGAAAATAATTTTCTTGGGTGGCAAAAGCAAGGGTACCATTTGGCTAGGTTTATATAGGCCCTAGGGTCAATAGCCTAGTACCTATCTATGAACCTATAAATTACATTATTAAAACCAACTCTATTACACTTCTTTTATCACCTCCTTATAGTTTCATATATTATAAATGATTTTAAACTATATAACATTAACAAATAACATAGTTATAAACACACAACTAGATAACTACTTTATATAAGTAATAATAAAATTGTTAATACAGTATTTTAATACTAGCAATTTTAGATAATAACATAAGTATATATATATATATATATATATATATATATATATATATTGAAAACAGATATATTTATAGTCACACAACTATTTTTAGTAGTGAAGCTTAAATAGGCCTAACTTGATGTCACTTTTGCAGTGTCATCATAACATACCAAAGGTATTATATCTATAATTATAAATGTTAATTAATATCACAACTCACTTTGGATTAAACTATACTCTAATCAAATTTTACATGCAAGCACTACATAACAAAATCCATCTGGGAATCTTATCAAATTATCTCTTCAATAAAGCCCTCATACATCTCTCCTAGCGTACATATTTTCTTTGTAAACAAATAATAAACAAAACATATGAATTAACAGCAGTGTAGAATATTTACTAAAAAGAAGTGCATCTTGGAAATTATATCATTGTGAAGGTGTGCAAGCTACATTTTTACCTGTATTGTCCTCTCCCTCCATGAAAACGAAATGTAGGCAAAAATCATATTCATTGCTCTTCAGTGTTGTATATCTTACTGTGTCTTATAGTTTTTGTACAACAAATCAACACCATATTAATTTTAACATTTGCTTGAAGAGCTGCTAAAAGCAATATCTTTTAGGATAAATACGTAGTACTTCCATCAAATCAGATGGAGCAACTGTTACATTTAGTGGCATGTAATAATCAATTCTATTGTACTGTTTTGGTTGATCTGTCTGAAACCTATATGTTATGACTAACAGGTTAATTAATATATACTTATAGATTGTGTCTAACAACTGTATATTAGTTTCTATGTTTATTTACATTACTATACAAATGAGCACTAGAAAAGGACAATGAAGTATATATTTCACTTTTCTAATTAAGCATTAATAAGCTGTTTGTATATCAGAAAATGATTTATCACAGATTGTTTGCCAAGTAGTCCACAATGCTCAGTGTGTGCACCATATATATATATATATATATATATATATATATATATATATATATATATATATATATATAGAACAATTTTTGAGCCCCAGTCCTCCAACCCAGTACAGATGAATCTACTGCACTTCAGCAAATCCACTAGCATCATAAACACACAATTTAAGGCTTCTGTAACATAAGTAAAATGGTTTGGAGGACAAGTGACTCTCAAAGAAGATAGTACTGATATGGACCAGATTCTCTACTCATATTAATCAAATTTATCCTAATCTATAATCACACATGACTTGGATAATAGGAAAAGAGAAAGAAGCATTTCTACATTTATACATGTTTTACAGTAATAATTACTTAAAACAGCATAATCAGATAGAAACACTACCATTTTCATTGGATATGCTTTATTCACTGCAAGTTTTCTGTGGATATTTTCTTTGTGGGTTTCTACTGTAAATAAAATATGCCTAGTTATTTATCATTTCTGATTTATCATTTACTTGCCAAATTTCCAAATGCATATCTTCTGACTGTACTGTCCCTTTTACTATAAGTAATTATTATTCCTCCAAATTTATGAGTTTTTGAAACACCAACCATTAGTTCCCATTTAAATGATATGATAATGGGTGCTCTGCCTATCTTATTTTATAATTACCTCTGCTATACACTTCAGCAAAATATTACTTTGTGATTTAAACTAGCAATAAGGGCATAGTAATCTTAAAATGATAATGCATTTTGTCAAGCTCTACAAAGTTATTTTTCCTGATAATTTCAAGACAAATGTTCTATGATTGGCAAATCACTTTTCTAAATGACCTTATTAGTTTTACAAGTAAAAAAAGACATGTTACCTTATAAAATACAAACTAAAGAAAGGTCTTTCTGTGCATCAGAAATAAGCTGAACATATATCCACTATAAATATATTTTCAAACTTCAATACTGGTTTGGTTAAAATGAATTGACTAAAGATGATGAAAAACAAAAATAAATGCGGTTCGCTGGGAGACTGCACTACACAGCTTCCCTGCTAGATTGACCTTTGACCTTTAAAGAACATACATCACTAATCCCTTTTTACTTCCCAGAGAATTCTTCACAGTGCTAGCTTAATTTTTAAACCACACAGAAAAGTAACTGCACAGATCCCAACTTCAGTGAGAAGCAGAGAAGCAACAGATAGAGCAAAAGCTTCAAAACATACAGCTCTTGCTCATGGCATCTTACAAGAACACAAAATACAAACAAAACTGAGAAAACAAAGAAGAAAAGAAACTAGTTAACTAGAACAAAGTCACCAATCAACCTATACCATATACGGTGTTAACAAGCACTATCCTACAGTATACATGATGTTAACAAGCACTATCCCTTTCAACAAGCAAGACATCCTAATAGCAAGCTACCCTAACCTTACAAAAACAGCAACATATAATACACAAGATGAAGCCACCACATTATAAATGCCGACAGCCCTAAGACAACAAGAAATTATGGTAAACAGTAACTCTTCCTTAAGACAATCTACATATGACAAACAGAATATAATATCAACTCAGAATATAAGAACAGATCACCAATAGCTAAAGATACCTAAAATGAACAACCCACATCAATACAGCAGTCCATCTAATCAAGAGGGAAAGTTAACCTAGAAGAGATTATATAATTACGAAAAATATACATATACAAAGCCATATATACTCTCACACATACATATACAGATAAGTGCACTCTTCTATACACAATGATGACTACCTTTAACTTTATAAAATATATTTAGATAAAATCAGAAAACTAAATGATCATATTTGAGTAACAAGGAATTTAAAGAAATAGTATTTCTATATCACTAATAAATACTGTTATTGTTTTCTTATCAAAGCATTCTTATAGACTTATATATGTTTGGAGAATATTTATATATACTAATCAAGTATACAGAAAAAAAGGAAGAAATGAAAGAAGAGAGAAAGATGAGAAAGAGGGAAATGAATAAGATTTAAAAGCACAATTAATCTTATAAAAACTATTAGAAAGCATTAAAATAAAATTCTAGTATATTTTAACAGTTATAAAATGTTTTACACTACCATTTTATAAAATAATAGAAGAAAACAGTTTTACCTTTCATGTATGGGTTGCTGTATTGAACTTTTTTCAAATGCTTTAATAAAAACACTTATTAAAGGTGATAAAGCATTGTCCAGCATATACAGTATTACTTGTGTCCTGCTGGAAGAAAAAAAAAATAAGGAGAAAAACATATATTTATTTGTCTTTTAGTTTCTTTTCCATTTCAGTTTTTTTCCACTTATTTTTTTCTGCATGTCTCTTCACAGAAGCACCAATCCAATCCATGTCTTCTATTTTATCTAAAATGTTGCTTATTTTTTAAAAAAGACATAGCCATTTTCAAGGATTTAAATATTTTAATTCCATTGGGAAGAAAAAACTTTTAATTTAGCTGGAAATAATAGATGGACTTTGATTTGATTCTTTTTCAATTCTTTCATTAAAGGAAGACATTCTTTTCTTTTTAGTATTACTGAGGTTGAATAATTATTGCCAAACCTTATGGTATGTCCATTAAAGTAAATCAGGGAATGTGACCATGCTGTTTCAAGATCAGTTCTTTATCTTGAGTAGAAATAAAATAAAAATTATGGACCTTGGATTTGTCATTTTTATCAATGATGAGACCACCAGTGACCTGTGAGCTCTTTTGATACCAAAAGACAAAGCCGCTGGTTGATTTAAGGTCTTAGGAAGCCAGGTGGTAAGAAAATGAATTATGTTCCAGAACCAAAACTACAAAATCCACATCAGCCCAGACAACAGGTTAAAAGTTGGATCCAAGTTTATTAAAACCAACAACAGCTAAAATTTCAAATTTAAGTGCTTTTTTCCTACTCTGGACTTCCTCAGAACATGATTTACAGTTAATACCAATGTTCCATATATAGTCCACAACCTATTAATTAAACAATTAACTAATAACTAATAAACTGGTAGGGTATCCCCATTATCATTTAAAGGGGCTTTGAATAGTTCACTAAATCAACATTTACCTTCAAAAAACAAGTAAATAATATACACAGATAAATATAATGATGCAACATGAATATGAAACCAAAAATTAAAAGTAAAATTATGTTTTAAAAATATATATTTAAAAAACATATATCCTTTCAAAATACCTCCTTTACCTGGGCAAGAGTAACAAACTGGAAGTTTTTAAACTGAAATTATTGCCAGGTCGGGAATGTTGTTACAGTGGGTTCAACGTTTTGTTCAATGTCAATTAACTTGAATGCCAATTTGAGGGGGCATGGGAAAATAAACTGGAATACAAAGAGCTTCTTTGGCAACTTAGGTTGGCTGCTACCCAAAAACCAGGTTTGAATGATTATGTTTCTATAAACCTAGTGTTAAGAATGAGAGCAGCAAAACTTTGAACCTACTGAAAGAATATATTTTTTAAAACATAATTTTACTTTTTATTTTTGGTTAATTGTTTAATCTTCTGTTACTTTTCCCTATCATTTAAAGCATCTTCCATGACCAAGATTTGTGCTTTATGTTGTTTCATTATTTCATGAAGTTGATTAAATTGCTCAGAGCAATTCTCTTTAAAGTTGTCCTGTTTATTGTCCATGTTGCCCATTTTTATCAATAGTTCTTGAATATTTGTGAGAACTGACTGTAGCTCCATCTTAACAGACATATCTTGTGAGTAGGTTTTGGAATAACTCATCTTAAAATGGTAAGCTTAATCCTTTTTAGTTAGATAATGACAGAAAAAAAATGTAAATTGATATAAAAATAAATTATTCCCAAATGAAAAAGGAATATAATTCCACAAAAATAGAGCGAATAGGATGACTTAGATTTTTTAATTCCTGTTAAAAATATAATTCATATAGCAGAAAAGTGAAACAGTACTGCCAGTCTGTCACCATCTTGGCTATGCCCCACGGGCAGAATATTTCATTTAAAAAAAAGAGCATCTATGAAGTTTCATACTTTTGATATCACAGCAGAGGAGATGAAGTCCTTTTTTTCCTATCATTTGTGCAAAAGTACATGATGTTGTGAAAACATTAAATGATAGACATTTGTGGATTAGTGGAAGGACTGTGTGATCAACCCAAACCTTTTCACTTGTACTGCAAATAACCATTTATTAAACTCATGTGCTAAATGTAAATGTCTACAGTATAGTGAAATTGGCCATACTGCAGTAGATTGTAAAATAGTGTGTAGAAAATGTAATAACGAAGGTCCTTTTTAGTTTGCTGTCCTGGAACTACTAATAGTATTGTACAAAACATTTCAAATTAACAGGCTATAGATGAAAATTAATGTGATGTTGATAGTGACTAAATTTCAGACATACCTAATGTAAAAGAAATTATGGAGAATGCAACTAAAATACAGACACTGTTACACCTTTACCAAAAGCAAATGCTGTCACTAGTAATTATGGCAGTGAACAGGGTGTACTGAAAAAGTACTACTGGAAAGAAAAACATCCTTTGCAATAAACAGTACTATTTGGAAAGGAAAAAATCCTTTGCAATAAAGAGTATTATCTATTAATGTGAACAGTATTAAAAATAATGCTATGCTAGAAAACTTTTGATATTAAATTGGTTTAAATCCAAACACATATACTTCTTTTGTTTGTTTGTTGGATACTAGATTTCTGACTTAACAGCAATGTGTGCAAACATGTGGAGAGCCTATTAAATGGAGTTTTGAGCAAGATACTTCTTCCAGTATAGTAGTTCTTATTAAAACTGAAATGTTAAAGGATTAAATTATGTCATTATACATCCTGGTAACTGTGTTATTTTAGACTTATGCCTATTTGAAATTACTTTTTAGCTTGTTTTGCATATGCTTAGATGGAAATTTTTGAAAAAATACATTTGGTTGAATCTGTGTTTCCATATGCTATTGACAACATGAATATTGGCATTCTGGGAGATTTTAATTGCAACATAAGAAAAACAGCTGATAAAATTGGTTCAGACATTAAACTCTATAGTCAATTGCTTTCTTATGAAGATTTGGTAATCAAAAATATGAAGGACAAATATATCAATGAAAGTTTTTTTTAAACAGAGAATTTGTATATAATTTTCTAGAAGCTTACTTGAGCATAATACTGGTAGTATTCACATACTTTTGGATTCAGTAAACTCCATTTAGGCAATACTACACATTGTGTGACATCATGCAACATTGCATCATGAATATTAATGATGTGTGGTATGCATTAGCATGGTTTTGTGTCTTGCACCAGTATTGCTGGCCACAAAACCTGTAGACTGAATGTGGATCATACCACCCAATTATTCAGTGCAGGAAATCCAGGCAAACACTAAACTAATGGGGGGACAAAGGGCCAAAAATAGGGACAGATTTACTATATTAGTTGTGAGACTGCAGATTATATCAATAATCATGGAAAGTAGGTAGAACAAAAGGATTTGTGTTAGCATGCATGTTGATGCATGTTCTGAAGGATATAAAGTATGAAACTGAAATGTATGTCATTATATATTGAATTCAATCTTCAGTGATTTCCCTGTAAACCACACATTTTACAAGGAACAGCCCAAAATATGATGCAAACATCTGAACATTCTGCAAAAAGCTGGACAATCTCCCTTTTTTTAGGCCATTGTTTGTGCAATGCACCACTTGGCACAAACATGTTTAGCTGTGCACACCTGGTTTGCGTGAAGAGCAGCATTGCACAAACTGGAGGAATGGACCACCCAGGTTGTAGACAGGAGCCAGACAGCCACAAACATAAAGTGGATGCATTCAATTAATAATATCGCACAGACACAGTAAGTGGCGTTGTGCTACAATTAACAGCGAGAACATTACAATAACTACTAAGATACAACATATCATGTCACTAATCCCATGGCAGCAGGTGTTAAGTGTAGTTGTGGAGTGCAAATGGTTCAAGGTTCTAGTACAGGGTGTGCAAATTTTGTTTTACTGCTGTGAGATTGCAGTGTTTTCTCAACATTCTTAGGAAAACCATAGATTAGCACATTTACATAAGTGTCTGTATACTTAATAATCTTGAAATTGCAGTGCTTGCCACTGTTGCACATTGCTTAACATCACACAAGCATGGTGCCTGGCAGTGTGAACCCTTGCCTGCCATGTTGATGCGATGCTAAGCAATGCGCAATGCGCAACATTTTCAAATGTTGCAAAATGAAAATGTGCGCACTTTCAGTAAGCATGAGACATGCAATAGATTGGAAAACATCAGCATATAAAATATGGTTGGTGGAAGATGCTCATTATACATTGAGCTTGAGCTATGACAGGTATGTCAGAAGTTGCTGGTGAGGATATGTGCTTTCGGGCACAGAAGTAGGGTGTCCAGGAGTCCAAAGTTTTGTTGGACTCCTAATTAAGGAGCATGGAATGGGGTTGTAGCAGAGGGACTATTCAGGCTCAGAATACAATTTTGAAGCCTGGAAGAGTATTGCCAGGGCTTTGACCCGTGCTACAGGTATCCCCTGCACTGGTGAGCAATGCAGACATTACTTTGATGATCTCTGGAGGAGGAAGCGGGATCCCCTCGACCAATGAATTGGGGAATTTAGTAGAGGGTCATCCCACAGTTGTGTAAGTATCAATTTCAGTTAGAAATTGTAAGAGTTAAAAGCTTAATATAGTTAAGACTGGTATTCATAATGGTATTCTGTTCTGCTCTGTTTTTTTCACAGCTGCTACAAATGTGAGCCTTGAATGTCAAGTCCCATGCCAAATGTTTGTTAAGGTTGTGAGAAGTATGGGTTATGTATACATCAGATCAGTACTGTCTAAATAGTATGATAATAATAATAATAATAATAATAATAATAATAATAATAATAATAATAATAATAATAATAATAATATGTATAGCAATTTAGTAGCATTAAGTGTGAAGGACCACTTACTTGATATTTAATACAGTTGTATCAAATTGAGCATGCATATGAAAACTGTAAAAGAAACTATGCATGTCTTAGTCTGTGGTACAAAGCAATGGTGGCATATTCTCAAATAACAGTGAGCATGCATCTCTACTGCAAAAGGAAAGTATGCATGCAGTAGTCTATAAGACAAAATAACAGTACAGTATTTAATTTTTAAAATTTTTTTTTTTTTTTCCCACAGCACAGCAGGGTAGGCCTGTCCCACAGAATCCAACTGCCACCAGTCCACCAGCTACAGCAATGCTACCAAGCATGTCTGATGCACAACCTGGTAGCACAGCCTGTGCTACTCCTGCACTACCCGGCCTCTCTGGTAGTTCCACCCTAGAAGATAGGCCTGTGGCTATGGAGCAGTGGTGGAGGTGGTGAGTTTATCACATGACAGGAGCTGCCATGGATGGGGTGTAGGATTGTGCACTGCACTGTGGGTGCATGCCTATGTCGGATGGAGCACCTGATCTCCATCCCCTTTCAGAGTACAAGTAGGAGACACAGATGTCGGGCACTGCAGCCAGTGGTGCAGTGAGGTGACAGTGATGAAAGTTCACTGTGTGAGGACTAGATTGTCACTGTCAACCACCTTGATGTGCATGGGACCTGGATTTCCCACCCTCTCCCCAACCATGTTGTTCACCCATTTCTTTTGTCCCTCACTGTTCCTGTCTCTTGTCTTGTTTGTCTTGTCTGTCTGCAATTGCTTCCTCACCTTCCCATCTTACCTCACCCAGACATTACTATTTCCCTTTCCCAACATTCCTCTCTCACAAAAAAAATAAATAAATAATAAAAAATCATGCCACACATAGCTCTCCGTTTTGCTTTTCTTCATGACACACTCGATTCAGTCCAATTCCCTATACAACAGATTATGTTGTGGTCACTCCTCTGTCTGGAGGTCACAGTCCAAATTCACCTAATATTTTGCATATATGTTCAGGTTTTATTCCTGAAGAAATGGGTAGCTATGGTTCTTTCCTACATCCTGCCTGCACTTTCCTGCCTTCCTTTCACTTTGTTATTCCTCCTGCTTGGTCCCCAGTTCACCACTTTACTGCCTTCCCCATTTCTTTTCATTGTTGGGTTCCTGTCATGGCACATGCAAGGTTATAATGTTCTTTTGAGGGGGGTAGGTCCAGGCTGAGCTACTGTTATGGCACAAACAAGGATATGTTACTCTTGTTACTCTCCGTGTTTTTCATCCTGCCTATTTGATCTTGTGAGGGTGGTGAAGCTGGAAACTGCTATGTGTCTCATTACTTTTAAAATTCTCTCTGTTATGATTTCCTATTGCAAACGTATTGTACTAACCTGAGGGCATGCAGTGATCATCGGTACTTTGGGGAGGTATCAGTGTGTGAATCTTTGAGGCCTGAGGCCTATTACTTGCTATTGGATGCATACAAGTCAAATAACTCTGTTGTCACATGTTACATTAATTTCAGTACAAATCTCCCACCTTGCAGTTCCTTACTGTACCAAGTGATGAAATACAAGGACATGTCATAATATTATTATACAATACTTACCTTATAGATGCAGCAGTTGCCACAGTATTAGTTCAGGGCTGACTGTGATGCAAGCAGTACACAGCCAATACATGGGGATGGAAAGGTTGTGGCTCTGAGTTGATGATTTGAGGCTGGCATAGCCCGCTTTCTTCCTGTATTGAGTCCCTGTCCACCATTTATCACTCTACAATGTCCATGTCATGTATGTGGTGATAAGTTAAATATGGCTTAAAACCTCTTCTCCAGCTATGCCTAGGTCTATTGGCAGCATTCAGCATTGTATGCAGCTTGTAGCACATACAAATGGAGTTAAGAAGCAGTAGCTCCTAACATTCTGTCTCTGTAGACTTTGTCTGTACTCCTCTACTTTTGACATCCACAGGAAAAAACAGCATGGAGTCTACATGGTTGCTTTATAACTTGTTGAATAGCTCCACCAGATTGGCTGATTAGCATGCAATTCAGCTGCTTCTGTTGTAATAAGCACCTCTGAAACACTAAGGCAGCTGCAATCCATTAATAATCTACTCCCTTATAAAAAGGTAAATGTGTAGCTAGCAAAACTACTGGTGAGGATACTTGCTACATGGTCAGAATAGCAAAATATTTATAAAGCTATCTTTACAGAGGAGCATTGAAGTCCAGCAGGTATGCTCTCATTTTGTTACCTACATAATGCATATGCTGGAATATATTAATGAATAATGTTAAACAAAGCCTTTTACACTGTTATATGTATGCATTCGTTAGAAGTGTACCAATGGCATGGCCACATTTGTCAAGCCATTTCAGAGTTACAAATGATTGATAGCACATGGAAATAGATAGCTGTGTGGTACATATGTACAACTGCAAAACATAACTCAAACCATATTATAAAATTTGCTGATGATACAACAGTTGTGGGTCTCATTAGTGGTGGAGATGTACATAACTACAGGGATGAGGTATACACTTTGATTGCCTGGTGTTCAGGAACAATCTGGACCCGAATGTTAATAAGACCAAAAAAATTATTATGGACGTCAGGAGAAAGGCAACAGTTCACCAACCACTCACTATCAAAGGGGGGATAGCAGAGAAAGTCAAAACAACCACGTTCCTGTGCCTTCTCATCTTAGATGACCTCTCCTGGACTTTTAATTCCAGCCATGGAATCAAGAAGGCTCAACAGAGGCTTCACCTCCTGAGAAAGCTCAAAAAGGCCGGGCTCCCACTGTCGGCTCTTACCACTTTTTACAGGGGAGCTATCGAGACCATCCTCACTAGCAACCTCACAACATGGTTCAGCAACTGCACAGCTGCTGAGAAGAAGAAACTACAGAGGGTGGTGAGGGTGGCTGAGAAAATCTTGGGCACAAACCTCTCTTCTATTCAGGAGCTTTTCTTTACAAGAACAAGGAAGAGGACATACAAAATACTAGCTGATTCGACCCATCAGGCCCACAACTGGTTCTCACAACATGTGTCTGGAAGGAGGTACCACAGCTTCTGCTGTAAGATTACCAGATTCAGGGACAGTTTGTATCCTACAGCTGTGAGGCTTATTAATTTGGACATCAACCATACTAAATTATACATTGACACCTCTTTTTTATTTAATCCTGCTGCTCAGAGCAATTACCACCAATATTACTATTACACAATATGATGGCTATACTGAGTCACATCTAAGGTTAACAAATGCAATACGGTAAGTAAACAGCTGCTATTCACTAGTCTCTATTAATTCTCTGTCTTAATGGTGAAGGGGTTTGGTGGTGGGTATTTATTTTTATTTATTATTTATCATTGGATAATGGGTATTGAATGTGCTTATGTAATAGGAACTACCTCTTGCATGTCATATGTATTGTTATTTTCTTTCTTATGTTATTCTCTGATACTGCTGTATCTATATTATTTGCACTGCATTTCTCTCATGAGTTGACATTTGCAATTTTGTATAGGTTACACTTGTGTGGTCCTAAATGACAATAAAGTTTCTTTGAAATGAATATTTGAATGTTTTAGGGACAGGTCCTTTGAATGCATGTTTAGCATTTCAAATGTGTTTTAGTAGCACAATGATTCATATACCTGTTCTATTGTGGGTGGGGGAGCAAAGAAAAGTTACTGTTGTGTCAGAAACTAGAATTAACTGTTCTTTGGGGGGGGCACAGTTGAGTTACTGCTATGACACATACAAGGATATGTTGCTCTTGCTACTCTCCTTGTTTTGCATCCTGCCTGTTGTTACTATTTCATTTCTGTAGACTGTTTTATGTTTTTTTTCCAGTGGGTATTATTGACTGCCTACCTTAACTTTTTTATCTGGTAATAGTAACTTTGTAGTTATATGATATTTATGTGTATTATCATTCTGCTGTCTTTTAGGACAGAAAATGTCACTGAGGCAGAAACCCCCCTACGGTGAAGCAGAGAATACTATAATTGTTGACAGGGTCCATCAGTGTGAAGCTTTTCTTCTGGGAATGGGTCATCCCAATATGCCACAGAGGCTGAGACTGGCAACAGATTGTTGCCAACATAAATTTCATGGGTGACAACAGCCAGACTTATGAGTAGGTGCACCACAGGACCAGTGACATGTTCACCTCTGCACAGAGGCATGCAGCTGCTGTTGCCCAAGACCAGAGGATAACCGGGGGTAGGCCTGCTGTAGAACCAGCTCTCAGCCCCAATGAGGAATCCCTGGCAAATCTTCTACAAGAGGACAACTCATAGCAGAGTGGACAAAACATGTCATTGACATGGGTGCCACTCCTTCTGAGTCCCAGGAAGAACTTCCAGGTATGCTTTGCTATATGACCAGTTGAATACTATTGTATAGTAAACAATTGGAATAAAATCTAGTCTTGTGTTGCATGTCGTTTTGGTGAGAGGATTGAAGATTGGTACAGTGATAAGCTCAGTTTGACGTTTTCAGCCATGTTCTTGTTGAACGTACACTTCATGCACATATAGAAGAGTACATGTAATACCCCCTGTCTTACTGCTAAATGATGATGTTGCACTTACCTTCTGCTTAACTTATTTCAGGACCATCAGGAATCCAGCAACATATTTCTCCTGCAGTCTGTAAGCCAAATCAATTTATTTCAGTACTGTGATCAATTTATACAAATATCATAATGTGTCATTTTAGGCCTGTTGTGTGTATTGCTGTACTGTCTGTAATAGTGGCAGCACTGTTAGTTGTTTAGCATATATTGCACAATAGTAGTGTAGGTATTAATGCATGCCTGTGTTTCTCCCTTTTTATCACAGGTGTTCATGACAGTGGGAGTTTGGGTACTGTGCCACCTGATGCCAGTGTCTCATCAGACACTGATGATGAAGGCAGCAAAACTCAGGCACAGCCAGTGGGTGCAGAGGTTGAATCTGACACAGAGGTTGACATCCAGCCACCTCTTTCTTTTTCCCTGGAAACAGCCAGTAGGCCTACAACTACCTAGTCCACTGAGCCCACAGATATAGGACAGGTGGAGGGTGAGAACATTGAGCAAGGAAGTGTGGCTACTGCAGCTTCAGTGCCTATCGAGTCTGGCCATAGCCAAAGTGTTGGTGAGATACCACACAGGAGGGATGACAGGGATGCCAGGGAGGGGCCTGCTGTCCCTCCTCTACCTGGTGCAGGGGTCTCTTCCTATGTCACCATCATGGAGGATCAGGCACATTCAGAAAGGAGCTGCAGACAAATGCTCAGGGTTGTGGATGTGGGACAATCTGACATGAGTGACTGTCTCCACTGTGTCACCGATTCACTGGATTGGATGAATGACACATTGGAATGAGGAGAGTCTGTGATGGACTGAGGGGTGTCTGTCATGGAACGAGCAGTGTCTGTGATGGAACATCTTCTGGGAGGTGAACGACATCCTTGTGGGCATAGGTTAGACACATCTGCTGTTAGCCAACATGGCCATGCCTGATCATGATCTCATAGTGGCAGTACTTCCACTGATCTATCAGTGAATGTGCTGTCCTCATCCAGATGTGGCAGACCATGGGATAATCGTCCTGGGCTTTCCCGTGAAGGGAGCGTGTCTTGTAAACATCAGTCATGCTCAGGTAGCAGCACTACGTCTGACCTTGGGTGTGGAATTGCCAGTGCAACTCCTGGCAGAGCCAGTTCTCATTGTTGGGGGTGACAATGATGAACTACCATCTCTACCATGCATGGCTCACATCTGTCTGACATACCAAGATGTAGCTACCACTGAGCTTGGCTGTATTCTTGCAGACTCTCACACACCACTTTCACATGGAGGAGTCATACAAACACAGACAGCCTGCTTCTCTTTCTTCCTCACCTATACTTACCTACCTTTTGTGTCAGTCCAGGCCTCCTGCCTCCCCCCACAGCACCCTGTGCAAGTGATGATAACTGTGCTGTATCCCTGTTTTCTCTCTCTTTGAAATTCAGGCATACAAAAGCTTTGAGTCTGATGCACAGGGTGCATAGCTACACCTGCCACATATATTTGTCTTGCCAAATTATACAGTAGATAGCATCATCATGTCAGTACTTTCCAAGCCATTCCTAACTCCAGTCTCATCCAATATACCAATGATTCTACTATAATCTGTTCCTTCCCTTCCATCACAACTCTTAACAATCTAGCACAAGCCGCCTTCTCTTCCACTAAACAGTGGATGCTCAACAACCATCTAGCCCTTAATGCAACCAAAACAAAAACTTATGTTATTCAATGCATCCAAAACCTCTTCCCTAGACAAACAATCCTTCATAATTACCAGCAATAATAATTCCCCCTAGAACTAGTCTCTGACACAAAATTACTAGGAATTATCATTGACAATCAACTAAAATGTGATAAGCATCTACAAGCAAATATCAAAAAAAAAACATAAAAAATTAGGTATGCTTTACCACCACAATCGCTTTATCTCTCCCACCACCAGGATTACATTAGCTAATACATATCTCATCCCATCCCTTTTATATGGTGCATCTATCCTAACCAGCTTACAATCTTTGCTCAAAACAAAACTCTCATCTTGTTATAACAAAATATCCAAATTTGTGGCAGGTCATAGAGCCTCGTCTCACCACTGTAATTCCCTTCACCAACTATGTTGGCTAGAATTACCAAACTTCCTCACATATACCCAGCTCATCCAAGCACACAAACTCATTCATAACCAGTCTCTCTGCCCCTCCCTAGCAAATACCTTTGAAATGCATAAACCAGATAGACTCCTAAGATCCAATTCCCAAAACCTAATTAAATTGCATAAACCAACACATCCTGCTGGGAATCAATTGATGTCCCTCTCTCTTGCACACCTCTGGAACTCTCTCCCTTCTCCCATCCGCACCACCAGCAGTCTCTCCATGTTTAAAACCTCATTGCACTCGCACCTTACTTCACAATGGAAATGCTCTTGCTCTTATCCAACATAATTCTACCACACTTTCTTCCTAACTTTCAAAACTTTGCTGCCTGTCACTACCTCCTAAAGTTTTACATCCCTTGGGACATATTCGACCAATGCCAAAAAAATTACCTCATTGTAAATTAACCTGATGTAATTTTCCTAATGAAAATCTTTTTTTTATTTCTGTATTATGTAACATCTATTTGAATTGTGCAATATGGGTTTGTACTATACAAAATATGTCTTTAACATTTAATTGAAATGTATATTATTGATTTATGCTCTTTCTGTACTATGTATGTGTATTTCTCTGGAGCTTTTCTCCCCAGGACTCCATTGAAAATAGGCTCCTTGTAGCCCAATGGACTATCCTGGAAAACATACTGCAAATAAAAAATAAATAAAATAAAATGTATTCTCTTGTAAGGATTGTGAAGTCAGGAACTGCAATGTGTCTCGTTACTTTATAACTTTCTCTTTAATGTTTTCCAGTACATACATATAGTGCACATCATAAGACATCACATTCAGATCTCAGGCTTGTATGACAAAACTGTAGTCAAACTCATCAGAACAGTAATGCAGTATAATGCTCACTTTTGCATGAAACTCACCGGACACATGCAACAGCTGGACAGACCACAGGGCTTTCTCATCAATATAATACAGGGCCTACTATCCATGATATGGTGTATGTGGGTAGATTAAAAGACATGTCACTGTCATCTGTCTGGCAACTCATTAAATTGTAACTGTTATTCTAAGCCTCTTACTGTTGGTTTAAGCACTTGGGCTTCAGACCAGTTGTCTTACATTAAGAAGGTTTGTAGTCTACACTTTTGTGGGAGGAGACAGTAACCTCTGCCCTTCTGAGCTGGGACATGTTGGTTGAATGCTTATTGTGCCTGTTGTTCTAAGTGTTTTTGTTATGTTTTAAACACTTGGCCTCCAAACCAGTTATTTTAAATTAGGAAGGTTTGTGGTGTAGACTCTTGTGGCAGGAAAGGATAGCCTACACCCTTCTAAACTGGTTGAAGACTTATTGTGACAGTTATTCTGAAAATGTCTTAGTTCTGGTTTAAGCATTTGGATTCCAGATCACTTATTGCACACTAGGAAGGTTTGTTGTCTACACTTTTGATGGAGTATTCTACTGAATGTCTGCTTTATTTGAACAGTTTTTTTTTTTGCTGCTGCTGAGATTGTGATTTTCTGCACTTTGAATTTTGAATACTTCTGCATTTTATAGCATTGGCTAGATTCAGGTTGATGATTCTATACTGGTTGGTATCATTTCAGCACTAAAACCAGCCCTCTTACATTAAGAAGGCCCCCATGCATCATTGCGTCAGAAGTGTGCAGCTAAGGACCTATCTGTTTTGGGGATTGCTGGAATAAGGCTCCGTCTTCGTCTTTCCCTTTGTTTACTTTTTTAAAATTGTTTAACTTCACTTGTTTTCCAGCGTCATGTTTGGCCGGGTTTGTAATCAGTTTACCAGAGCTGCTCTGAGCTTGCAGTGCTGCCCTGTGAGCAACTCAGTTGTGCATTGTGAAGCATTGACACATTTTCTACCCCATCCCTCCATAAAATAGACACCTTGTGTTAGTGTTACAGCAAAATCTGGTCCATCTAGCTCACTCCCCATTAATTACTACAGTATATACCTTCCATAATGGATGGACAGTTTCCCAAATTTTTTCAGGCAGCCTCATTGACATGGGCATCCTGAGGCAATGTAGCAATTGCCTCATGTATACTGACAACCAGTTACTGTTAAAACAAACTAATACAACATGTGAGAGCTGTATCTATACTATGCATTTGGAATCAAACTTTGTCAGCACACACCCATAGTGAGACACAAAAATGTCTCCCTAACCAGACTGGACAAAGAGGTCACAGTCAGCTGTGTGTCAGGTGCCAAGGTCCATCAGATCATGCATGTGCTCAAGTCTCTCAACAACAAGTAACACTAAGACTCTATCATAGTCTATGCTGCAGTGAATGACTGGAGACATACCTCACTGTACTATATGAAGAGAAACATGACTGAGCTCTCAGATTATTTGTCCCAGGTAGGTATGTCCCTAGTTCTAAGCAACATTCCACCTTCAACCAGGATGATGGCTCAATATAAATAAAACATGATTGACCTCAACAATTGTCTTATCTTCTGTTGTCATTCCAAGGGGATCCAATATCTGTCATCCTGGGAAGATATGGTCAACAGACCATGCTGCTTTGCCAGAAATGGCCTTCACCTGTCACCTCTTGGCTTTTGAATACTGGCAAAGGTACTTGCCTGCCCCATAGTGGCCTTTTCAGGCAATGTCAGAACAACTAAATTCCCAATGTAAAAAAAAATCCACTACAGACATACTGAAGGTTATGCTGCTTAATGCAAGGAGTGTAAATCAGAAATTGCACTCACCGGAAGCACTCTTTGCCTTGGGAGATACCCTTGTCTGTGCAGTCACAGAGATGTGTTTTTTGGCTGCAAAGCCCCCCCCCCAGCCATGCAAGGCTATAATTCCTTCCACACATTCAGACATCAAAATGAGCATGAAAGAACCAAAGGCGGAGGTGTATACATCTTCATTAGACAAATACACCTCAAGACTTGTCAAACAGTATGATTCCATAGTGCTACTCCAAGTCCAACTAACTGTAGGCAAAACCCCTTCCATATCATTGTTAGCTATAGGTCCCCCACCATGAACCACAAAAACCACTCTGCCTACATTGACCTACTTGAGTCACTCACTATACAGCCAAACACATTGGTCATGCATGATTTCAACTTCCATCGGGAAGGGAGTCATATATGAGTGCAAACATGCTCACCCTAAGGTTCCTGGACTTTGTTAATACAAATGCTTTGTAACAGATAGTCTGCACTCCCACTTGTGTGGGATCAAATTCTTAGACTTAGTACTCACGAACATGGGGGGTCTCTGCACTAACCCCTGTGCGTTGCCCTCCCTGGTCAGGTTGGATCAGAATTCAGTCTTGTTTTAATTAACGACCATACCTGCCACCCCTCAAGTGCAAAAATGATAAAACATTTCTCCAAAGCAAACTATAGCCTCCTAAGAGATGCTATAAATTGTTGCAACCCCCCTGCTACCACTGTCAACAATGACTGCTATACAGAGGTTTATACAACTGGCCTGTATAAACACCTGTACAAATATATAGAGCTGGATGAACCTGAACAGACTAAAACAAGGCCCTCACAGGAAAACAATCCATCCTGGTGGACATCAAGCATAAATAGTTTCTAAAACAAGTGGAAAAAGATATGTCTAAGAAAAAGAGGGAACTGACTCAGCAGAGGGAAGGACACCCTCCACAGCTTGAACAAGCAACTTAGCTATCTTGTACAGTCCTCTAAAGCCAAGTATGAAGCTAAACTAGCATCCATAGCTAATGATAATCAGGAGTAATTCTTTAGCTACATCAGAAATCTAAAAGGCAAAGGCCAGCTTTGTGCCAAACTAGCAGAGGATGGTACCACTCATACTGACCCTGAGGACATCAACCTGCTAGCAGACAGATTTGGGACAAACTTCACCTTCCCCTGCCCCTATCAGACATACTCCAAAACATACCTATCACCATTCCTCCACCTAGTATCTCCAAAGAGCAGTTCACTACTGCACTCTCCATGGCCAAAAATACAGCCTCTGTGGGACCAGATAACATCCCAGACTGCCTACTAAATGGTTTGAAACAGGACCTAGCGAAACTAGTAGGCACTCACTTCAACCACAGTGTAAGTACTGGCTTTGTCTCAGCAGAGTGGAACACAGAAACACTAATTCCCTTGCACAAAAGGGGTCTGTCAAACGACTCTGGGAACTATACCCATAAGCCTAACCAGTCTTATCTGCAAGACCCTGGAGAGAATAATCATAGACCTTATCAACAAAGACATAGGTGACCTGCAAACTCTTGACCCAACAAAATTTGGCTTCATTAAGGGTAGATCATGCTTATTAAACCTGGTGGACTTCTTTGAGAATGACACCAAAGCCCTGGATGAAAGCAAAGCACTACATACTGTCTAATTTGACTTAGCCAAGGCTTTTGACATAATCCCACACTCAGGCATCATTGAGAAACTCACACAACTGGGAATTAACCCATATGTCACTAGATGGGTAGCCAACTGCATCACCAACAGAATACATACTGTCAAAGTTGGGCATTTCACCTCTGACAGTAGACCAGTTACCAGTGGTGTACCACAGGAATCTGTACTGGGCCCCCTACTGTTTGGAATGTATTTTGCAGAGGTTCATGGGAAAATAGATGGCCTGTGGCTTACCATGTTCACCATTGACTACAAACTGGGTGCAGTCATTGAGTCCCCCAACATGTTGACATACTACAAAAAGAGCGTACACAAATTATTACTGCCAAAGCCACAGAGTCCAAAGAAATGGAAAATAATTTATCATCCCTTTCAGCAAAGGAGAAGTCCCTGCACATTGCAATATTAACAGTACCCCCTTAGCTGAAATCCTGTGGTGAGAGATTTGGGAACACAGGTTGATAGCAACCTTAACTTCAATCACTATGTGTCCACAGTGATAAGGAAGGCCTTCTATGCTGCACATCTCATATGTAAGGTCATCACATCCAGAGCTAATGATGTTAGACCCCCCCTGCACCCATTCCTCATCAGCCCACTAATAGAGTACAACACTCCCTTCTATATGTACCTCATCAGACACCTGCAGCAGCTGGGGAGACCTCAGAGGTTTCTCACCAAGACAATTTAGAACCTGCAACACATGACCTCCATGGACAGACTGATGGCCGTGGTGCTGTACTCTGTATCTTATAGACTTCTGAGAAGCAACTTGTGCCTGGCCTGCAGAGCAGTCTCAGACCCTTTCCTAATGGAAATGCTGCACATCCACAAGTCACATGGGACAAGATTCACTCACTCTAGGGATCTTAACCTAGCCTGTGGCATTAACAGGATATGATGGAGAGACATATTTGTTTCCCAGAGGTTGCCACTGCTCTGGAACAAATTCCCAATTCACATAAAACAGAGCTCCGCAATGACCCTATTTAAAGTTACTTAGACAACTGGATGAACTTAATTAGACAACTGGATGGGAGACCATAAATTTACCCTAGGTGTCTACTCCATGTCCCTCTTGGATAAGGGCAGTCAGCGGTGATCATACACTTGCACTGCATATATAGACCATACAACTAGGTCATAAGGGAACAATGGTATACCATGGCTAGGCTTATAAAGACCCTAGGACCAATAGCCTGGTAACCTCCTATGAACATAATGTGACATTTGCATGGGCTCCAGGCCAGTGTCTTGACCCTGTTCGGATTGGATGGTTGCATATGCAATAATCTGATATAGCTGATTCCATCAGCATTGTCTGTTTAGCATATGGTGATAACAATGTCCCACATTCTGGTATAAAAGGTTCTCTGTAATGTCAAGTAACAGCCCACACACACACTCATACACACACACAATTGACTGCAGTGAGAACAGAACCTCTACCTATCTATGTACACAGACTACAGAACACAATACTATACGCAAGTGCCAAAGCACAGGTCTGACTTTTACATGTCTGCAGGTTAACTAAAGTGGATGACATCAGCAGGCCATGTGGGAGACAAGAGGTTGGGAGTGCTGCATGAAATGGATGTATAGACTTGTGCAAGTACGCTACCGGAGAAATAACTGTAGGATAGCATATCTACTCTCCTGAGTAGACACACACACACACACACACACACACACACACACACACACACACACACACACACACACACACACACACACATGCACCCAGTTGACTGCAGTGAGAACAGAATCCCTGCCTATCTAAGTACACAGTACTGTTTGCATGAGCCATGGCACAAGTCTGACTTTTACATCTCTGCAGGTCAACGTATAGTGGATGATATCAGCAGTGCATGTTGGAGAGAAGAAGGTGGGTGGCCTGCCTGAAATGGATGTGTAGGCAGGTGCAAGTATCAAAATACTGTCAATTTATGCAATCTGGTTCAGTAACTGCAGGATATACACTTGCTCTTCTGGCTGGACACGCATACACACACACACACACACACACACACACACACACACACACACACACACACACACACGCACACACACACACACACACACACACACACACACACACACACACACATGCACCTAGTTGACTGCAGTGAGAAAAAAATCACACACACACCTAGTTGACTGCAATGAGAACAAAATCCCTACCTAAGTATATAGACTACAGAACTCAGAACTTTACGCAAGTGCCACAGCACTAGTTTGAGCTTTACATGGCTGCAGGTTAACTTATGGTAGATGACATCAACTGGCCATGTGGGGAACAACAGGCTGGGAGGCCTGCATAGACACATAGATTCATAGGTTAATATGAGGCCAATAACCTAACTGTAGAGTGTGTCCTAGGTGTGAAGAAGCCTAGCCGTGGAAAAACACAAGTACCCTTATTTAACATAGGTTGATGTTTCAGTTTGTCAGTACCTCTGACTGGCCCTGTCCATGAGGGAGCACACATTTTATATTATACTTTGTAGTGTCATTGATATATGTTTGTAAAAAAATACTGAACCCCCAGGGTTGTACCTTTGTGGGGGGGGGGGGGCAACACATGTATGGATTGTGAATATATGAAGTACACTTAGAATGTGTCCTGAATTTGCAATGTTTCTATGTGTAGTTTTATGTCATACAAAGGAAATGGACAATAAACACCAATAAGAAAGCATCATGTATATAGTTCCATAGCACAGTGAGCAGCAGATTTATGAGATGGTTAACAAAGTGTGCATGCATGCAAGTTACACCTGTTTGTGCAAAGAGTAGTGGTGCTCAAACTTGAGCCACATTGTTAATGTCAGTAAAAATAATACTATCTGGAATATAATGTATTCAAACCTGGGACCTTGTGTATGGCAGTCCTACACTTCCACTTGCTGCCACAAGAATGTTGCAGAAACAATTATCTGTGTTGCACTCCATTGATGTAAACTGCAATGTCACAGCAGTAAAAGAAAGCTTACAGACTCTGTACTAGAACCCAGTACCATTTGTAATTGTCACTGGGTTTTCACAGTGGCCAAGGGTATTAATTGAATGTATTTGGTTACTATTTTTAGCCATCTGCTTTGTAGGTGGTCTGCAGCACTTTGCACAAACCGATAAGCACAAACATTACCCTCTTCCTCTGCACTATGCAGTGTATCATGCCAAACATGCAATGAAGAACCAAAGGAATAAGAAAACTTTAGTAATGGACACATAAAAGTAAAATAAGTGTCTGCTGTCACATGTTAAGATACTTTTTGTACAAATCTACCATTATTTACTTAATTTCTTTGACTAAGTGAATGTCAATTTGTTTTTTTTTTTCAAATATTGTATAAACTTGTGCTGATTGTACCAGAAAACTCATGGCTTGATTGCTGCTTAAACCTATACCATGACTCTGTAACTTTGATCACACAAATTACTTGTACTGTCTTTACAAACATTTTTTGCTTTATAATGTATTTTAAGCTTGTTTTTTTATTCTAACTATTGTATGGAGTAATCTTCTCATACTTGGAGCTTTTCTCCCCGGGCCTCTACTGAAAATGGATATGTATCCAGCTAGACTAGCCCGGTCAACAAATATAAAATAAATAAATGAATAAATAAATAAATCTACCCTGACTAACTTTTATCCTTAACTCTCTTTTTCAGCCTACATCCACTACAATCCTCCCTACAATGCATCTATATACTATGTTCTGCATATAAATATATGTTTACATATATATTATTGTTATTGTTCACTTTGAGTAGTATAATTATGCACATCTTCTGAAAAAAAATATTTTTTAGTTTTTAATTCATTTTTGTAACAATGGCTGCTTTTTACTTTTTAAGCTTTATTAATTTTTGCATGTTTTCCTTGAGCTTTTCTCCCCGGGCCTCTAGTGAAAATGGACATGTATCCAGTTAGACTAGCCCGGTCAACAAATGTAAAATAAATAAAAAATACTGCGCCAAGTTAAGATATACAAGGATATGCCATAATATTAAAGAATACATTCTAGGTTTAGGACTTACCTTGCAAATGCAGCAGTTGAAGCAATTTTATTTCAGGCCTAGAAGTTCCTTGTCTCTACTCCCATGGTGTTGAAGTATGCGGGGAAAAAACAGAATGTAGGCTACATGTATGCTTTATAGCTTGTTGAATAGCTCCATCATAATGAAAATCAACTGCTTATGCTGTAATTATCACTTATGAAAACATATGCCACTTTACTGAATATATGAACTCTGTTGGTGCCCATTAGTGCGTGATGGGCATCTATGCACCACTGTGTGCATCGACACTGAAATAAGGTGAACATGGGGGATTTTATTACTTTTCTCTGTGCCCCTCTGATTGCATGCAAACATGTAGCTCAAAAAGTAGAGGGAAGGTTGCAGACTCTGTAGTAGAACCTAGGACTTTCTATACTGTAGCCCTACACATAAACATGCTGCCACAGGAATAGTTATGTGATAAGCACTGAGAAACCTGCATTCATCGCTCTGTTTCCCATGGCTGTGCTAAGTGCCACATCGCACAACCAAGGACAAAAGTTAAAAAATACATTTTAACGTAAAGCAGAAAGATATGATACATTTTAACAGACAATAAAGAGGATGACACAGAACTTGTGAATTCTGCACTGCTTACATGCACTTTTACACATCAAAGCCCTAGATATGCACCTCTGTAAGTGTAACCTAATGCCTCCCATGATGTCATCATTCACTGCTGCCATGCATTCAACATGAACACTGTGGAAGTACATACACAAAGTGAACATCCCTACATGGTTACAAGTTTTTGGAATTCAGCAATTCAAATGAGTTTTGACCTCATTTGCATCTTCATCATGCTGACATCACTGAATCTACATGGTTTGGTAACTGTTTAGGCAGGGAAACTGAAGGAGAGCCCGGTGTTGTAGTCAAGGGAGGGTATTACTGAGGTATCTGCACAGAGGAATCCAGATTTTGGATTCTGTGTTTAATGGGGTTTACAGTTTTAGCTGTCTACATTAGTTACAATGACATTGTTCATTTTGGCATGGGTGTGCAAAGCTGCATTTATGTCATGGCACTTAATAAGGAATTGCTGCTATTGTTAATATAATTTTCTAACATCCAATTTGTCTGATAATGTCATAATGTGTGTGGAGTTACATGTTAGAGTCTGTTCTGTACAAATGTATGGACATTTACTTGCTTTTGTTTCTGTGTAGACTCCTTTATGTGGCTGTATTTGGAAAACTTTTAAATACGTGGCCAACACGAGCTTGGGGTCTACATGGTTACTTTACAGCTTGTTGAATCACTGTACCATGTTGATTTGCTTCATTAACATACAATTCAACTACTTATGCTGTAATTTGTTTGGCACGGAAGTTTCCATGTTTGCGCATGAGTGCAATCTGCTATGTGGAGTTTACTGAATCTAAAACTTTTTGCAGCCATGTGCACATCACAATGTGACACACACACACACACACACACACACACACACACACACACACACACACACACACACACACACACACACACACACACACACACACACAGTCAAAATGATGGTGTAGGCTTTATTGTATTCTCCCCATAGTCTTTTCTGATTATTTGGCAATAGAGACACAGATAACAGTCAGCAAGGATTATATTAAGATGGGAAAAGGAATAAAAAGATTCACACGATATTTTTCAGCAGAAAAATATTTGATGGAGGCTATGTCTACTTTATGGAAGGACCATTTATCCATGCATCCATTTTACAGCTCTTGGGAAAGTTGGTAGATACAGTACAAATGTAAATTTAAAACAGCATTTATTTTAAGAAAACATTTTTGGGTTCAATGTACAGATACTTGTCATAGACTTATATGTAAAAGAAAAATGTACAAATATAATTTGGCTCATATTAATAGATTGCCCAAAAGACATAGGTGTTTATTAAGGGGAGGAAAGAAAATGTACTTCACTTCCTTGGGAAAGTTACTAAGTCAAAAGGAATACAAAAATATATACTTTTTCTAAAAAAAAAGGTAATATAATGCACTTTGTAGAAGATGATATAAAAACGTATATTGTAAAAAAGAATTGTACTCTGAAATCAGAATGAAGAGTTCAACCTTTCCTGGATGGCACTGCAAGATATATGACTGATTATATCAATATTCTTGATTTAAACATGACATTATGATGTCTACCTAATAGTAGTGTCCCTGGTGCTGATGGTATAAGTTACAAATATTATAAACAATTTACAATGTAACAACAACATATTATCCTGCATGTTTTAAGTGACTGACCTTCTATTGGAACTGCCAGTAAAGAAATGTGTCATATTATCAGTACACGTACGCATAAACAATGTCAAGTTGGATGGAGATACATAATTGCAAGCTGTTGACTTTTTTGAACATGTACTGTTAAATATTTATGAAACAATATACATATGATTAGGTACAGTATTGTATGAAGTTTTAGATAGCCATATAAATGTGGTTAAAAAATAAGAGACTTCCTATACTCTGGAACAGGCTACCCATCTATGTCAAGCAAAGTTCTTCATTAGCACTCTTCAAGAAAAATCTTGATGAGTGGATGGGAAATAGGAAATACACCCCGGGGATCACTTCTGCATCTCTGCTCTTCAGTGGCACAGGAAAATAACTTTCTTGGGTCGTGTAAGCCATGGAACCTTGTTGGCTAGGCTTATGTAGGCCCTTGGGCCGATAGTCTAGTACCTACCTATGAACCTTTGAACCTATAAGAATGTGAAAAGTGTCTTATTGATATTTCAAGAAGTGGTAGATTGTATAAGAAGAAAACATACAAACTGTAAAATATTAATATGCAATATTATAAAAGCATATTGAACAATACAGATCATACTATAATGAGGAACATTTTATATTATGGCTTACAGCTTACTTTAATAAAAGTAATTTATTCGACATATAACAAATCATATAAGAGAGTAATGAAAAATGGACATTTCTGTAATTTTATAAAAATATGAAAAGGAGTAAAACAAGGCTGCCCACTAAGTAGTATAGTATTTGCTTTAACATGTAATGCTGTGTATGAAGCTGTAAATATAATGTAACTGAAGCCATTTGGCAGATGAGACAAAATATCTGTGTCCTCTTATATATGTGATACACAGATGATGCTGTCATTATTGCTAACAATGATGTATTGATGCAAAATGCAATGCAACTTGCTGAAAGTGAATTTTAAAATGTAGGCTTAAATATAAAGAATAAGTGTCTGGAGTTTGGTTCTGCTGTTCCTATTAATGGAAAATACAAACAAATATATTTAATGGGAATACCTTTTGAAGTAAAATCAGGAAAATTTACATCTAAGAATGGTAATGAATTTGTGGAGTTCCTTTAGTCTCACATATGAGGAAAACAATGTATCATATAAATTGTTATATGTTAGGAGAACCAGCATATATGAGAGGTACATACATTTTCCCATTCATATTGCAGAAAGATTTATCATGACTTAGTTTTGAAGTAATATAGGGATTTTGATTAAATTGCATTAAAAGAGGTGTATTACATTGTCATAAACAATAGGATGTACTAGGTCTGAAATAACACCATAGTTTTTTTCTAGCTTTTTGAAATTCATATTGAATATTAGTGACTATACAAAAAAGAGACACAGGCGTTTTAGCCATTTTATTTATGTATTTATTATTTAACATTTGTTAAATGGGAAAGTCTGACTTGGAACAAAGCCAATTTTCAGTGGCAGCCTGGGGACAAACACTCCAGACGCATGTCTTTGAACATGGGAGGAAACCAGAGTACCTGGAGGAAACCCACATGACAGTAAGGCTAATGCACATACAGTAATACTTAAAATATTAACAACACAATAAACTACAACAATTGGACAGGAAGACATTAGACGCTATTATACTAGTAGGTATTGCAAACACCATGACTTCATATTGTGATTGCTTAGATATTGCACTTCATCAACTGTTTTATGATATTTTCTGATGTTCATATCGCACGTGTGGAGTGGTGACTCACTCCTGACTATTGTACATTCAGGAAGTAATAGCATAAGAGTCAAATATCCAAATACATAAAACAATCATCAAATTTTGACCATAAATGACTGTCAGTTAAAAGGTGAATAACAGATAAATCCAAAATCTCTAAAGAAGACTTGACAAAAACTTTTAATGAATACCAGAAAACAGTAGACTCAGTTAAGCACTTTCATCCCAATAACACACAGAACTTCATCAGAAATAATAGTTCACCATTTCTTATTTCAGCATGGTCGTTTCAGTGAAGAAACCAGTAGAGATGATGAAATTTGTTTTCACGTTACTGTCTCACATGAGAGAAATTTACGAAACAAAATGTTGAAAAAAAAAACCCTGGAGCTCCAGTGACTTACTTCCTGGTATTTTAGAAAACAGGATGCAAACAAGGAAGCATAGAGAGCAATACATCAACAGATATATGCTAAGTGGAATAAACTTGTAGCTGCAAATGAAATCAGCAAAACAGGTAGCAGTTACTTTTTACCACTAAAGTAAATGAAATCTTGAATGTTCTTGCAGTTCAACTGTATTAGCAAACCCATCAAACATTTAAAATTACATTTATTTGAACTGTGCCGGATACATTTCTGCAGGTAGAAGTAAATACAGAATGAGTCATCTAAGCTTAAGAATTATTTGTGAATGTCTTTTTTGTCCATCCCAGATTTCCAGCCAGGGAGTTGTTCTGAACTTAGAATACTATTTTATAGGTACGTAACTCACAGTGTGGGGGAAGTCATTCCCCGGGATTCATGAAGCTCGGCGCAAGGCTGGCGTAAGGCCTGCGCAAGCGGTGCATGGAATATCCGGTGCAGTAGCGCCATATACATATTAATGAGAGTGCACCGGAATCACAGACACGTGCGTAGTGTACGTGAGCGAGCCCAGGTAGGATGCGTCTGGAGGCGTGTCTAAGCCGGCATGAGGTGAGCAACCTAATGTGCTGACAGCCACGGTCCGCCCACAATAGTAATGGCAGCAGCCAGGTCCCGTGCAGAATGAAACGCACGTACAGTATGCAACATAGTCCCCGTTCCAAATTAACGGAGAAGCAAATAGAAGCCACAAAGGCAAATAGAAGGA
>NC_056729.1:782342502-782407090 GCF_019279795.1 Protopterus annectens
TTGTCACCCCTCATTACGACTCCAATTACACTGCTTCCGTGATTTCCTCATATTCTCCGGTGATCACCTTCCTGTATCCATGGTTGTTGACGGGCTGCCGTCACATGACTGGTTTGGGGAACGTGGTCATCCCTCGTGCACATGCATCTGTGCGCGCATTGTATACTCTCACCGCATCTATTTGCTCACACGCCGGTCCTGATGCTGTGATGTGCATTGTACAGCCCAGGTTTGTTGGGCTCCAATGTGCTTCGTCCTACAGGCGCACACCCCTCTGCGATTGACAGGTGTTCCTCTTACGCCACTCCTCGGTGTTTTACCGCTGCGCTTGGGGCAGCCTTTATCGGGGTTTTGCGATTCAGTATTATCTGCCTCATTTGCATGGCATTGACTACTAATACATGGTTACGGCGCCAGACACCGACGCCACTCCTTGGCAACCCTTGGGCTGTGGTTGTGGCTTTCCATTCATACTATGGTGTATTGTGGCTGTGATGCTGATGTGTCTTATACTGCTCTTTTATGGCATTGTCATATTACTTCATTGTTCCTCACCTTCCGCCGGACATGTCCTGGGGTTCTGATGTGGTTTCTATGCATATGACATTTATGTCGTTATTTACATTTTCGCAGGTTTTCCTTTGACATTCTCGATTTCTTTCCACATTGCCATGTTGTACCACTATGACACATGACGCTGGCAGCCTTCCGCTACTCCTATGTCATGTTTGGATATATGTAAACCGCTTTTGGTTTACATTGCCGTGCTGTTATGCTACGCCCGCGCCACTTCGTGAATCGCTACTTACCTTCATTTGCATGGTGCAACACCGCACATGGGGTATTTAACATACCTACGCCGGAGGCGGCGCAACTCCAGCGTACGCCGCTGATGCACGTGGGTTTGGATCGTACCTGAATCGCTCGGCGGCCATGTCTGGCGTTGTGGCGCCTACGCCATGCGTGCGCCTGGCGCAAGGTTCATGAATCCCGGGGTGAGTCTATTTGACTTTTTGTGGCTGGAGAAAGTGCTTTTTTCTCTGTGTTTTGTGTGGGAAAAGTCACTGTTTGCAGGTTTCCTGTTTTATCTGAATCTCCCTATGAGGGATTCACTTTCTATGAAACTATTTCCAGAATATGTCAGTGATTTCAGTAGAGGATTACTAAGATTTCTAAGTCCTTCAAACAATACTGTAAGTTGTTACAACTGGAATTCCCAGAATTTGCACCCACTCCCTGGTGCTGTCAGCACTGGAGGATTTTTGTCACAGCTTATGGTTTCTCTGACAGACAACCTGCTGCTCCTAAGAAAACAGCTAGAACCTACAAAGCTCTTCAGTCTTTCAATTTTTTATACACAAATCCTAGATCTGACCCAGCAGCTAGATTTATTTAACCTAGCTGCTGCTAAACATTTTGATAATGCTAATCTTTCTCCTTCTGACAAGGATGGCAAAGCTACTGTTAAGTTTGGAGGGAAAGTTTATGCTTCTGCAACTTTGATTTTTCAGAATTCTGAACTGTCATGCTCATATTTTAAAGTTTATACTGACTAATTGTAAAAGTACAAACAATGTTTTGGCTGCAGCTTCCCCTTGTGAGAAAATCTTTTCTGTATGGTCTAGTTTCTTTGATATCTCAAGTCATTACTCATTGTTTGAAGAATATTTATGACTCTATAGATAATGCTTCCAGGTCTGTTGCCACTGGTACTGTGTTTAGGATATTTGTCTGTGTTTCCAGAACCTCCCAAAATGTCAAAAATGAGATTTCCAACTCATCTTTGGCTAGAGATTTAGTTTTTGGACACTCTATTACACAGATTATCATAAAGTGTGATCAGAGAAGTAAGATGATCCAGAGAATCTGTCAGATTTGTCAGCTGTCTCTAAAAGAGATTTTCTACTCCCTCATCCAATTTTGGCAAGAAACAGGAATAAACAATCTCAGAAGAATGCTAGTAAGCAGACATTTAAAAAGCAATGGCAAGGAGGTTCCAAAAAAAAAGCTGGTCTACCTAGAATAAAGGGCAGTCAAACAAGGCAGAACTACTATTTAAGGGACCTTGTCCCTCCCACCCTGGTAGTCCCTTACCCCTTCCAGAAAGCTTGAATCTCCATTTCTCTCTTTGGCAACATTTTGTTGCAGACAAATCGGTTCTAAAGCTGACCCAGCTAGGATACAGACGTCAGCAGAAGGAAATTAGTCCTTTTCAAGGGACTCCTCTTCATCCGCCAGATCAAACCCTTCTCTTCTCTCCTGTCCTACTCACATGCCATTTCTGGTGGTAATAGAAGCGGTCCCCAGTTGGAAAAAGGAATTTATTCAAGAATGTTTTAATGCCAAATAAAGAAAATTCCTGGAGACCAGTTCTGGATCTTACTTTACTGAATCAGTTAGTGATAGTGCCCAAGTTCAAAATTCTGTCACTTTTCAATTTGCTACTCAATCTTCCTCAGCTGAGATTTTAGTAACCTTAGATTTAAAGGATACATACCTATTCATCCAGAATTCAGTCATTCTTAAGGTTTTGTGTGTCTGGATCACATCATCGGTTCTCTATCTTACTCCTTTGGCTATACACTGTTCCAAGAATGATCACAAAGTGTCTAGCTCCTGTCATAGCCCACTGAATGTCACAGGGTATCCATGCTTTTCCATATTTAAATAACTTGCTCATCGCAGCAGTGTCTTTTTCAAAGTGTCAGGAATCTCTCACTTGGGTAAGACATGATCTACTTAGGCTGAGATTCCAAGATAATATTCAAAAGTGTTTTTTTTTTTTTTAATCCATTACACATTTGTATCTGAGGTGCCTATTTGACACCTCCATACAAAAATATGTTTTTCCCCACACAAAGAAAAGATCTACATTTGAGTCTATTCCAAAGGTTTTTCACCTCAGACTTCTGTCACTGCAAAGACATACCTCAGGATACTGGGTCTCATGGCATCCATGATTCGAATAATACCTCTTGCAAGAGTACACATAAGAAGGATACAACATAAACCCACTCTACAGGCATCCTAAATTCCTTCAGAGCAATACTGTGTGGCAGACAAGCTAAGTAGGACGAAGGCAGATCCTCATGAACAGAAACTAGAGCAGAGGGTCTAAAGATTTGTTACATATGTGGGTAAGTCCTAAGACAGACCTTTTTGCTTCCACTCTGGCATAATTTTGCTCAAGGACCCCCATGCAAGGAGGACTGGAAGACAAATGCCTTTTCTTTCCCTTGGATGGGAATATCCTTGTATGCTTTTCCACCAACATCTGAGGTACTACTAAAGATTCAGAATGAATCCTCCAAGATCACTGTGGTGACTCCTCCACGCCCAGGAGACAGTGGTTCTCCCTTCTCTTGCAAATGGCCAGAGGTAATTATCCCAAGCTTCCTCACAAACTGGATTTACTCACAAAAGAACAGGGTGTTTGATACATCCCAACCCCAAACAACTACAAGTGACTGCCTGAAAGATAGGGTCTTAACTTTTAGGCACCTGTTTGCTGAGGACATCCAGCAGGTATTGATGAAAGTAAGAAAGTCTGCTACAAGAAAATTTATATATAAGCAAATTGAAAATGTTTTCTAATGGGTGGAAACACAATAACCAGCACCCACGCAGGACTAGTGCTTTTCTGGTTTTATATTTGTGAGTTACTAACCTATGACCTATCATACCTCTATCAATGTTCATTTGCTGGCCATTTCAACCTGTCTGTCCATGGATCTCCCTCTTTCAAAGCAATTACAAGTGAAAATGTTTTTGAAAGGGGTTTTACATAGGAAGCCTTCCAGAAAACTGGTGGCTTGGGATCTTAATTCTGTGCAAAAGAAGCTAGCACTTGCTCCATTTAAACCACCTCATCTGGCTGACTTGATGTTCTTAACATGGAAGACAATTTTACTAATTGCTCTGACCAGCTGTTATATCCTCTGCAGGATATAACCCCATAAAGATTAGGCTACTGCAGCAGTGATTGATATGTTACACAGCTACATTTTGAACTAGTAATAGTAACACTGTTCTGTCTGTCCAAACTGTAATCTAAGAAAAGCATGCTACTGATGACTCTAAGCATGTGGAATGTGAAAAAAAAACTATTTGCAGTATTAGTTCAGACAGCTTTCTGCTATTACATGACAGCGTGTCTTAATTGATGGCAAGGCGTTGCAAAGACTGCTAGACTAAGGCACTATGGTTATTTATAAAAAAAAATCTGAATTAGTTTGTATTTATGGAGAGAAGAACAGTATCTTACTATTCATACAGAAATACAAACTATGTTTGGAAAGATAGGAAACTACAGCAACAAAATAACCTTTTTATCTCTTTAGGGATCTGTAGAGATCATGGAAAAAATATATTACTTTTACAGACCACTGTATCAATGTGGGAAGGGAAACCAGCAAGTAAGAATTAACCTCGCCTAACCTGGGAATAGAGGGGGGAATCAACCACCAGGCACACACTCATAACAGGATATCAACATAACAAAGATTAGGAAATTCTCTAAATGTACACATATTTGGCTAAGAATACAGACACTTGAAGAATCTTCACCATTTAAAGAGAAATTATGAGCACACACCTATAGCAGTGCACCCTGCAAGAACAGAACCAGTACAAGGACTAAGAGGAGGGGAGCACAATAAAGTACTGAAGTCTAAAAGTGTCGCAAAACAATGAGAAGAAATGTCATTACAACCTGACTGTTGCAAAGCAAAGCGTAGAGATGATAAGCAGAACTGAAGACATGGAATCACTCAGTGAAAATGGAAATTCGAGTGGAATTAAGTTATAAAGTCTACTGAATTAAGGTTATAAAGTACAGAAAAACACACATTCTGAGCCGAATTCTAAACTTTCTGTCAATCTAAACAAGAAGGCACCAGCAATGGAGAATTCTAAGCAGTATGTGAGTGATGGAAAGGAGAAACGTAATACAACATACTACACTAGTATAGCTAAACAGGAAAAATAGTATCTGGCCAGAGTTTTAAAGCATTTTTGTCATTGTAAAACTACAGAATGAAAGCTCTAGGCAACAAGTACCCATAAGTAAGGGAAAAAGTAAATCTGAAGATAAATCCTCTGCAGAGGAAGAGCAACCTAAAGAAGAAACACAAACAGGGCCTGGCTTTCACTCAGACAGCTAAAGAAGAAAAGTAAAAAGGAGAGAATCGTGAGTACTGAGAGACAAGATAACATTGAACAGGTCCTTAATGATATTCCTGTTGAGACAAGATACAAGAACCTTAACTAGAAGGAGAGTTTCATGCATTAGGTTCACGAAGGGGATTAAGGTAGAAATAGTAAGTGACACCAACAAATATTGCTACGGGTTTCTTAGCAGAAATGTTAGACAATGAGACCTCAGTGCCTGTGTTAATAGTACAGGAAGTAGTGTCTACCACCTAGTGACATACTAACCCTCAGGATACTCCAAAGCTACCCAACTTCCACGTTAGACAAACTTTAAAAAGGCACATGGGAGGATGACAGTTTTATAGCTAGATCTGAAGCAGAAGAATCTAAACAAAATGCTGCTACTATACTTATTCCTGCTGTAGGTTACAAAATGATTTACTCTGCAGAGTAAGGACACAGTGCATCAACTATTTTATTCAGAAAATCAGTTAATGCTCAAACCTTTCAGAACCCTAGTCAAGAGGCAAGCACAGTTGTGCTAGGATATATTTAGGGAAGGCTGACATTAAAGCATGAATCTTAGAAAGGCTTTACTGATCAGGAATACTGAAAGAAGTTCAGAACTTCTGTGGTGGATACTCCAAACATCAGAAGACAACCCTTCTTGCAGGATTTAAAATTCTTTACTTATAATACCCATGACAGAGGTGTCACTTAAACATATTGCTATAGACACCTTTAGGTTACTGTTAAAATGCCGCAATGGGTATTCATACAATTTGCTTGTTTCGGACTATGGAAATAAGTACCCTGAGACTATTTCCATACATAAAAAGCTAAAGCTAAATATATAACTAAAGAGTTAATCTTAATATTTTCCAGAGTAGAAATACCTCAGTAAACACACTCTGACCAGGAGACTCAATTTATGTCCAGAGTAATGAAACACATGTGCTAGTGCTTTAAGGTAAAGCAATTACAAACCTCAATGTACTATTCCTAGCAGGACGGGTTAAGGAATCATTGTAATCAAACTTTAAAATCCATGGTAAGAAGAGTTATTGAGGAAGATGGTAAAGACTGACACCAATTAATATCATACCTCCTCTACATCATCAGGGAATACAATAAGCTTTAACAGGGATCAGACCCTCAGAGTGTTAAGTATTGCCAGAAACATGGAAAGACAAGAAAAAACATTTAAAAGTGTCATAAAACACTGCACCAGCTTGTTAGATAGGTTAACAGTGGTGATGCCCTATATATGTGAACAGATGGTAAGAGCCCAGGCTACGAAAGGAAGGTGTGCATAATAAAAATATAAGGACCATGGAATTCAAAATTTGAGATTAAGTATTACTTTTTACTACAACCACAGAAAACAAGATTTTTTTATTTGTTAAATGGTGGGATCCATTTGAAATAATGGAAACAAATTATGTAAACTATAGGGTTAGACAAATACACAAGAGAAAACTAGAACACATACCATATTAACATTCTGAAACAACAGAAATTAGTACAGACCTCTGTAGTTAGCTTAATGACAGAAACTGATGAAAGTGTCAAAGAAAGAAAATAAATATCTGTGCCTGCAGTGCAGATAAATTCAGACTACACCACAAAAATGAGATAAGGTTTGACTTCCAACATGGTTGCACACTGATTAACAACTTACCTTAAGCTATCCCAAAGGGCTAGTGATTCTGCCAGTTTTAGAAAAATTAAGTTACTGGCTAGTAAGTACACTGAATGGATACCAGTAAAGAAAAAACTAAGAGAGTCTGAAAGAAAATCAACTAGAAAAGGTGAAGAGGAAATACTGACTATAAAAAATGTTTGCAGCTGTTCAAAAAAAAAGCAGTTCAAGCTCCAGCTTTGATACAAGAGATGCCTTCCAGCAATTTAGAGGAAACAATAAATCAAATATACTTAGAGCTGATTAAAATAAATGAAACACTTAATGAATATATCATCTCAAATAACAAAAAGCTGGGAAAAATGGAAGATGCTTTAAACAGATATTCAGATGAGTTGATAAAACTGCAAAATCAGAGGTCAAAATGAAGAAAATGCTAGCTGAGTATGATGGCTCAAGAAAAGCTGTTTCAAAAATGGTAGTGCAAGAGGACACAGCATGCAGAGGAAACTTGAGATTTTCTGCTGAACCAGAGAAACTAGAAGGAAGAGACTGCATTAATTTTATGACAGCACAAGTAAGTAACTGGATTGGTACTCACAGTTGGATCTGTTAATTGAAAGGGCACATTGTGTATATGCCCCAAGCTTGGGGATGAGAAAGCAGCAAGACCTGCATCAGTAAAGGTGCAGTCATACCAGCACAAACAGTTGATCCTGACAAAAAGTTGGCAGAAGAGCAGAGCATTAAAATTTGGAAAGAGCAGAGTGTTTGTGGAAAATTTATTCCAGTAATCAGGGAATGTGGAGAGGCAGGTATGACATTCAAGCTGCTGTATCCAACTGTCTTCAGAATATATTTTCCTGGAGGATCAAAGTAATTTTTTAATGCAGAATAGGCTAAGAAGGAAATACAAACATTAGTCCAACAATTACTGAACCATCAAACATAAGGGAACTCTGCTTCTCATTCTTCTGATAATAAAGCTCATAAAGAGACTTTGCCAGTGAAATTTTTTCCATTGTTCCAAAGGAAAATGCTTGAGAGGCATTGCGAAAGCCAGGGTACCTTTTTGGCTAGGCTTATATAGGCCGTAGGGACAATAGCCTAGTACCTACCTATGAACCTATAAAACATAGGAGTTGACTAGAAGAATGAGGAGTACCTTGGACTTGAACCAGAGTCTGAGTTTAGGAGATACAGATGACCAGGGAGAAGACCAGCAGCACTGAAATTAGTGAGTACCCATGAGGCTAGAAAGGATCGATCACATTTGTGAAGTATGGCTTTGAAACTGTGATGGCAAACCTATGACATGTGTCAAAGGTGAAACGCCACAACATTTTGGGTGACACACCAGCATTCACCAACACCCAAGTTACCAAAGAAACTGCTTTTGCATTTGTTGCTTGTGTGAAGTGCATTGAACTATTTTGTGTCAGGAGCCAGTTCAACAACATAGCTGCAGATATAAGGAAGTTATTCACCTCAAAGATTATTTTGGTATACTTTCTCGATAGATTCTGCAAAGGCCAGTGCTGACATTGTTTTCTCTTTGTGGTTACACTTCTGCAAAGGACAAGTAGTCTGCATTTCTAGGAATTTGCTGTTTCACATTCCTCTCAACTGTCCCTCTTAATCCTTCCTAAAACTGGCAAATTTTTAAACTTGATAATGACAATAATTAGATTTACAGACTTATTTTACTTCAGAAAATGTATATTAATTCACATTCATTTTACTCTGTCTCAAATTAATAGTACTAGTAGTTTAAAACTGTCCATGTATCTTATTTCTAGATTTGTCCCCGATTCTCTTGATATTTATCCCTGATGTACTGACAGCCATGTTGTTTTGTTTTGTTTATATATTTTTGTTTGTTTGGGGAGCGGGGGTGACACGCAAGCAGATTCAAGTTAGGCATTTTCTGAATTTTTTACATGCCAAACCCAAAAGGTTCACCATCACTGCTTTAAAAGCAGAAGTAGCTGAGAAAGATTGGACTTTTGATGACTTTGTTAAACTGATGGGGGAACAGAAAGGCAGACACCCCACTTTATGTCATTAATGTATGGAAGGATACAAAAAGGGAAAAAAAGAAAAAAGTAAATCTAAATAAAAATTTTTGTTCATAACTATATTTGTATTAAATATTTCATGATATAAATTTCATGTCATACAGTACATTTTCAGTGATTGTTGCATTATGATAAATATTTTCAGTGACTGTTGTATTATGATAAAGATCTTAAAGTAAACAATCACTTGTTTCTTTTTGTTTAAAGAAATGTGTGCATTACAATGTAGAAAGAGAAGAAAGGCTGGACAAAAGCATGGTTAAGTTAACAGACTGTAATCTTCGGCTGTTGGAGTGCAGGCGGAGTGTAAAAAGCAATGATTACAATACATGTAGAGTTTAGATGTTTTCACTTACTTTTGCATAGATGAATGTCTGGATTAACTCCCTTGGCTTAATCTAACAATATTTTTTGTGTAAGCATAGGGGCTTTAATAATAAGAGAACAATGTGAATGCAATGAAATGTTTTACTTTAGTAAATAAATGTTCAATGTGAGTTGAGAAATCTGCAGCTGAAGGCAACTACATATTATTTTCTTAAGTTTCCTTGCAGATAAATTGAGTACAGGTGTAGGCAATAAAGAGTTCTGGCTATTGTTGTTGACGGAATCATAAAATTAAAAGATACAAGGGCAAACAGCTTCGTAAAAATAAAATTTTAAATTAATGGAACAGAATAAAAGACAGCAGCTTTCCTGGTACCTAAATACTTCAGTGCATTTACTAGAACAGTGTATAATTTAGTTTTATTTTAAGACAGCCAGTGCACTTTTTCTTAAGCTTAAAAGTTAATGTTTTCTGAAAGCATACAAGCCGTTGTTCACATCTGGGAAGGGAATAAAGATAAGAAAAGAACAGACAGCAATTAGTGTAAGTAGGAGCTCAGATTGTAACATTCGCCTTAGCATAGATAATCTTAACTTTAGATTAGGTAATGCCTGTAGATGCAGCTGTTGATTTGGGACAACTGTTCCTATCAAGACAGTTAAACTTCATTATTTGAATATGTGCATAGTGTTTGCCTTAAGTTAATATTTTTAGAGGGGTTGGAATTTTGTTTGAGGGTTTTCAGTAAACCAAAAGTTTTGTAATATGTGACATATTTTCACATGGAGAGGACAATAAATAACTGGATAACATATAACCCTGCCAAACATTAGCAGATCCATGCAAAACAAAAGCTGGAAACAGATATTTTAAAAAAAGCTGTCATATATAACAGGTGAGAATAATTGGTCTATAGTTAATCATCAAAAGAAAAAACCTTGAACAGTTATTCACTGAACAGACATATTGAATGGCCATCCATCAAATGTGCAGTTGTAAGACAGGGAAAGTAACTACTTGGCCAAAACATCCCTGTCTTATGCACAGCAGTATTTCAAATCCACCTAGGTGGGGGGGGGGCTCCACCTCCCCCTAACTATATATATATATATATATATATATATATATATATATATATATATATATATATACACACATACACACACAAACATACCAGCTCTGAGACTGCACTACAGTGGGGACAAGAGGTTTGTAACACTGCCATGCATGAGACGGGGAAGTGTCGGCCAAGTAGTTACTTTCCCCATCTCAAAACTTCACGTGCGATGATTACCATTTGATGAATAGCTGTTCAACGTTTATTTCTTTCAATGATTAACCACAGACCTGGGAAAAATAACTTCTTATCATAATGGTGCATTACCCCTTTTATTTCTTAATGTGAATGATTTCAAAGGTATATCTAAAAAGGTAAGACTATTGAATGACATTAAGAAATGCAAAGTGCAAACAGCAGTGCTACAGGAGACATATTCAGAAAAAAGCATGTGAATTTGCTAAAGAAAGGATTTCAGAATGGACACTAAGCAGAATATTAGGGATAAAAAAAACAAGGAGTATTTATACTAACTGCTAGAGGAGCTCCAATATTGATACAAGTCAGAATAAGATAATGAAGGTAGATTTGTGGTAGTAAGGTGCTAGGAGGGATGTGTTTGCATATATTTATTTTCTACCTAAAATTGCTATTTTGGAGCGTAAGAAAATTTTGGAAGAAATACTCAGCTCTCAGTAGGAAATACTACTTACAGGTAGGGGGTTGGAACTTGATTTGCAACAGTGAGAATGCACCTGTGGGACCTAGAAGGGAAAATAAAAAAGAGGGTATTGCAGGATAGATTTCTGAATAAATTTATGAATATCTTTGGTATGAAAGATGTGAATTCAGCAGCAGGAACTCTGACAGACTTTACATATTATTCCTCAAGGCACAGTATCTTGGCAAGAATAGACTATATTTCAGATGAACATGTGCATTTAATTGAAAACTCAGACACAAATCCAATAACTATTTCAGATCATGCACCAATAACAACAAAAATAAAAATGCAAGCTAATGAAGTAAAAAGTACAGTTTTGTACCTACCATAAATGTAGACGTTTGAGGATCTACATTGCTGCAGTCATAACCTGTGGGTAGTCCGCTGTCCTCGATCGGCCCGAATACCAAAGAGCTGGGCTGGCGTCGGTCATTGTCGCCCAGAGCTGACGTCAGTACGTCGTAGTACTTAAGCGCATGACCGACGTCATATCCTCAGTCTTTCTTGCCCCAGATGTCAGAAGGCCTAAGAATGAAAGAAGGCCAGAGCCAAAAAAGGTAAAGGCCCAACAACTACCAGTGTGGAAATAGAGACAATCCTAACATAAAAAACACAGCCACCACCAACTATAGAGGGGAAGGAGGGAGGGATAATTGGACTGCAGCAATGTAAATCCTCGAACATCTACATTTATGGTAGGTACAAAACTGTACTATGTTCTTCGTCTCACATTGCTGCAGTCATAACCTGTGGGTAGAATCCCAAAGCAAAGGAAAAGGGAGGCTGGCAAACTAAATAGCATTAGGAGCTGCTAACATGCCCTGTAAAATTGCAGTGGCAAACCCAGCCCTGGACTTGGAATAAAGAGGGAGATGGTAATGCTTAGTAAAAGTGTGTACTGAACTCCAAGTAGCTGCCTCCAAAATATCCTTAGTAGCTACACCCCTCAAAAAAGCAGTAGATGTGGCAGTAGCCCTAGTAGAATGAGGCCTGATCCCAGCAGGAACATCCTTCCCATGATGAGAATAATAAAAAGCAATACATTGACCAATCCACTTTGAAACAGTCTGCTTTGAAACAGCTTTCCCTTGTGAACTCAAAGCAAAAGAAACAAATAACTGTTGAGTCTGTCTGAACTCCTTAGTTCTGCTCAAATAGTAACGTAACTGCCTGTGGATATCCAAAGAATGCAAGACTTTCCCCCCTTATTTTGGGGATCAGCATAAAAAGTGGGCAAATGAATAGACTGGTTCAAGGCCACATTAGAAATCACTTTAGGCATAAAAGTAGGGTTAGTTCACAAAGAAACTCTATCCTTATGAAATATCAGAAAGGGTTCAACTGCCATGAGTGCCTGCAATTCAGATACCCTCCTAGCAGAAGTAATGGCCAACAAAAAAGCAGTCTTCCAAGACAAAAAATTCAATTCAGACGTAGCTGCAGGTTCAAAAGGAGGTAAAGTAAGTTTCTCCAAAACAAAATTGAGATCCCAGGAAGGAGTAGGAGCTCTACGTGGGGGTCTTATATTCTTTGCCCCTCTAAGAAATTGTTTGAACAAAGGATGAGAAAATAAAGGAGGGTCACAATCATAGTGAGCAGAAATGGCTGCAGCATGAACCTTCACAGAAGAGAATGACAAACCCTTGTCCAGTAATTCAGTAAGATACTGTAGTGCAAAACTCAAATTAGGCACTGAAACATCAAAACCCTTTGCTGTGCTCCAAAGAAAAAATCTCTTCCATTTATCAGCATAAACTTTTCTAGTACTAGGCCGTCTGGCTTCCAAAATGACATCTAAAACCTGTTGAGGAAGCTGAGACCCCACCGGCTCCATCACAGAATACGCCAGGCTGTCAGATGCAGGGACTGCACCCGAACATTGAGAAAATGATTGTTTGACTGGGATAACAAATGAGGAACCTGTGGCAGAGGCCAAGGAGGCTCCTGGATTAAACTCCTCAGCAGAGGATACCAATGCTGACGTGGCCAATCTGGTGCTATTAGAATCATGCAAGGCTTGTCCCGCCTGACTTTCAAGAGTACCTTGGGAAGAAGAGGCAGAGAAGGAAAAGCATAAACGTGAAGGTTGTTCCAACTGAAAGATAGAGCATCCACTTTCCAAGCATCTGGGTGGAACATCTTTGTGCAAAATTTTGGCAGTTGAAAATTCAGTGGAGAAGCAAACAGATCTATGTTTGGAGTTCCCCAAGCCACAGTCAACTGTTTGAAAACCTGAGGATCCAGTTTCCACTCGTGGGGATCCACAATTTGCCTGCTCAATACATCTGCTAGGGAGTTCTGTGCTCCTGGCAGAAACCGTGCTTGTAGATTGATTTGCAAACTCAGAGCAGTCTCCCACAAAATCATTGCTTGCCTGCAAAGAGGGTAGGAATGGGTTCCCCCTGCTTGTTGATGTACCACATGACTGTTGTGTTGTCTGTTTGAATCAACACCTGTCCCGGCTGAAGTAGGTCCTTGAAGGCCATGAAAGCAAATTGGACTGCTAACATCTCCTTCATGTTGACATGCAAATGTAGCAGTTTGGGAGGCCACACGTCTTGTATCCATTTCCCATTGAAGTGTGCTCCCCAAGCCAAGTCCGAGGCATCCGTCGTTAGGATCTGACTCGCCTCTGGTCGGGTCACAGAGAGTCCCTTGTTTAGTTGACATTCCTGAGCCCACCACAAGAATTCCTTCTGGATGCAAGGTATAATCCGAATGACAGTGTCCAAACCGTGGCAGTGTTGAGTCCATACACTTTTGAGATACCATTGTATCTTCCTCATATGCAGTTTGGCATTGGGAAGAACTAGGATGCAAGATGCCATGAACCCCAAGGCTTGAAGGACTGTCCTTGCAGTCAGCCTGGACATTAGTGATAACTGCTGGAAGTATAGATGAAGAGTTCTTTGTTTGTCTGGGGTCAGAAATGCCATCTGAGAAGCTGTATTCAGTCTCACACCCAGAAAGCACATGTCCTGATAGGGTACTAGACTGGACTTTATTTCGTTCACAGAATACCCTAGGCACCTTAAAACTGCCATTACATACTGGAGATGTTGTAGTAACTTGTCTTTGTTTTGAGCAAGAATGAGGCAATCGTCCAGATAAGGATAAATTTGTATTCCTCTCAGTCTGAAAAAAGCAATCACAGGAGCCAGAACTTTTGTGAATACTCTGGGCGCAGTAGATAAACCAAAGGGCAATACAGAGAACTGATAGTGAGAAGTACCAGCCCGAAATCTCAGGAATCTCCTGCAGCTGGGCCTGATAGGGATGTGAAGATAGGCCTCTTTGAGATCCAGGGTTACCATCCAGTGATCCTTGCCCAGCAGAGGCAGAAGCTGTTGTAATGTTAACATCTTGAACTTTGGAATGTCTAGGTAGGTACTGAGAATGGACAAATCCAGAATTGGCCTCCAAGTGTTTCCTTTCTTTGGCACTAGGAATAGACGGGAATAAAAACCTAGGCCTACTTCTGACGGAGGGACCGCCTGAATTGCTCCCATCTGTAAAAGTAAAGAAATTTGCTCCTGAGCCTCCACCCTTTGCTGAGGAGGCACATCTGGCATGCCTTTGAAAGGAGGAAGAGTGTGAAAATAAAACTTGTACCCTTGATTTATTATATCCAACACCCATTTGTCCTGGGTGACCAAATGCCAATTTTGTTTGAAAAGTCCTAACTTTCCTCCTAGAGGAGCTGCCAGTAGAGAAGGGCCTGGCAGCAGAAGATGCAGGTCATTGGGTCTGTTTACGAAAAGGCTGACCCCTGCCCTCACCAGAAGACTGTGCAAGAAAACTCCACGTCCTAGGTCTGAAAGAACCCTGAGCGTGAGCTCTGCCTCTACCACGCCTAGACCTGCCCTTAGACTGATTATCCGAAGAAGGAAAAGACCATCCTCTAGCAGGCCAATTCCTACTAAACTTAGGGGGCTGCACCTGCAGAAAATCTTTGACCGTCTGCATAGACTTAGCCTTATCTTCCATCTTTTTCAGAACCGATTCCACAGAAGGACCAAAAAGTACTTCAGGTTGAAGAGGAGCATCCAAAATCCGAGCCTTAACATGCTCTGACAAATTTTGATCCTCAAGCCAGGCATGTCTACGAATAACTGAACCTGTAGCAGCCACCCTGGAGGCAGCCTGAAGAGCATCGAAACCACACTGCAAAGAATGCTTGCCCACTTGATCTGATGCATGAACCAACTCCTGGAGCTCCTTACACTCTATACCCTCAGATAAAGCATCCACCTTAGATTTCAATTGACCTAACAAAAAATTCTGATACTTCAGCATATGAAATTGGCAATTCAAAGCCCTCATAGCTAACGTAGAGGAGGTGTACACTTTTTCCCCCATCTATCTAAAGCTCTAGAATCTTTATCCAAAGGAACTGGATTCTTAGCCACAGAAGCCCTAATACCCTTCGGACCTTGAGTAATGGTTTCCGGATCAGCTCTAGGGCTCTTGTACAAATACTTATGTGCTTCAGGAACTCTATAATATCTGTCTGGCTTGACAGGGGCAGGAGGCAAAGAATCAGGATTAAGGGAAGATTCAGAAAAAACATCCTGAACAACTTCTAACACAGGAGGAATAGCCAAGGGCCTATGCTGAGGAAGAAACAAAAATTCCCTGAGCCGTTTCCGAGAATCCGAAAAATCCTGACCTTCCCACTTGAAATGCTCCCTCATGGAATGTAAAGTCTCAGAAAAAGAAAAATCCTCTGGAGGAGAAGCAGAAGGGAATTCCTGAATTTCTTCAGCTGAGGAATCAGAGTAGTCAGAGGAATGATCCATCCCCTCTAAATCTGCCTCCACCCTAGGCCTCTTCTCTGGGGGGGGCATAGAACCCCTGATCAAAGTAATCAAGTCCTCAGCCATTTTTAACATATGCTTCTTAGGAACAGGGGCTGGAGAGCTAGAACTATGACCAGGTTTGGCCTTAGCATGGCCTTTAGCCACTGAAGTAGAAGGCCTAATAACCTTCTGTAAAGCTGGAACTACAGACACCTGAGAAGCACCTTCAGCCGGGCCTAACTCCTGAGAGGTTAACTCCTGTAAAAGTAAAGGTTCCCCATGGAATTCAGCCGAATCCTCGGCCGGATCCACAGGTTCAACCGGAGGCTCCGTAGAACCAGCGTCCGTAACGGACGACTCATCCGGTTTAGACTTCAAAGATTTATCTTTACGCTTTTTAGTGGTAGCGGGCGTTGGAGGATCCGACGGCATGTTATAATTACATCTTTTCCCAAAAACAAGCCTGGCACAGTCTAATCTCCGTTTAATGGTGCGCTTGTTAAATCTAGCACAAAAGCGACACCCGACCACGTCGTGCTCAGGCCCTAAGCAAGGAATACACAAAGAATGAAAATCCTTATGAGGTATCTGTTTCCCACAAGAAATGCAATTATTAACTTTTTCTGACATCCGGATAACTGAGGCAAGAAAAGACAAAGATTTCCCCAACGGGGTACTTAGCCCAACTTGGTCTTCGGTCTGAAACTCGAAAAAAGAAAATTTCAGAACGCCGAACGGCACTTGCAAACACTGCTTCTGCTTCTGACCACGCGGCAAGAAAGACTGAGGATATGACGTCGGTCATGCGCTTAAGTACTACGACGTACTGACGTCAGCTCTGGGCGACAATGACCGACGCCAGCCCAGCTCTTTGGTATTCGGGCCGATCGAGGACAGCAGACTACCCACAGGTTATGACTGCAGCAATGTGAGACGAAGAACATCTGAGACAATGGCACTTCCCTAACTACCTTTTAAAAGAGTGGAATTTAAGGAATGGGTAGTGAAAATTATTCAAGAATTATTAGGGAAGATAGACATGTCTTCAGAAGTTATAAACAGAGAGTATGACAAAAAGTAGAGCTTAAAATAGGGTAGAAATAAATCAAGATACAGAATTAAGAAGTAACATGAACTCTTTAGAGGTTAAAGTATAGCAGAATAAGGAGACTCTCACAGAACAAGAAGAGGTGCAAAAGAGAAAATAATGGTGTATCTGGACAATATGCATGAGATTAGAAAGACTGCTGTTAAGCAATTGTTTTTTGATAACTCCAGAGCACTAAACACTTTTAGCACAAAGACTTAGGCAACAATAAGTAGAAAGAGTTTTTGCCAAACTTCAGGATCCCATAACAAGAAATATAACCAGAGTTCATGCAAAGGTATTAGAGATATTTCGGAAATGTTATGAAAATTTTTACAAAATGTAAAAAACAAGAAAGAGCAGAAATGAAAATATTTATGGAAGAGTTAAGTATGCCAAAGTTTGAGGTAGATTAGCCTCAACAATTAACAATTACAACAGAAGGTGATAATATAAAAACTGTGACTTACAACTTATCTGCAGAAAAGTCTCCAGAAGGAGATAACATTCCTCTGGAAGTTTGGAAGCTAGGTGGTAAGAAAGTGATAAAGATCTGAAAGGTTTTATTTAACAGTATTTTAAAAGGAGTGGAAGCACCAACATCCTGGAAAAAAAAAGCTCTGGTGGCTGTAATACCCAAAGATGCTAAAGCCTCATTAGAACCGGCTTCAAATAGTTCAATTTCAATCGTAAACCAAGTGTTTATGTCTATAACAGAAAAAAGTATGAAAAAAGTGTTGCCAAAATTGATAGATATGGATCAATGTGGTTTTGTGGAGGGGAGGCAAACATTTGACAACATTAATGGAACAATGATGATCCACAGGGAAGCAGACTAAGAAAATACCATTGTTGTTGCTGGGTCTTGATACAGTGAAACATTTGACAGAGTAAGCTGAGATTTTTATGAGTAGGGCAATGGAAGCATCTGTATTCCCTGAAATAATAACAAGGTTAATTAGGAGGATATACGGGGGATCGGAGACAAAAATTGAAGTGAGAGGGTTCCTCTCTGGCAAGTTGTATCTGAATAGAGGAACCAGCCAGGGGAATCCTCTTTCCCTTTTATTTGCTTTTCATTTAGAGCCACTGGCAAAAAAAATAAGGAGTTCAGAAATTTAATAATATATTTGGTATGGTAATCAAAAATAAAAGGCTTTATTTGGAGATGATATTATTTTGTACCTGATAAAACCAGAAAATGACATCTCAGTGTTGTAGAACATCTTGAGACGGTTTCAAGTCTTTTTGCAATATAAAATTAATGAAAATAAAACAAATGCTATAGATGTAAACTATGTACCCGCACATGAATTGGTCTAGCAATACCCAATTATATGGAGACGCAATAAAATTAAGAATTTAGGAGTATGGGTTAAAAAGTACTATGTTATGACAGCTAAAAATATGTGGGAAGAGGTTAAACAAAAGTTAATAAAAAAATTGAGAAAATGGAAGCTCTTGATAATTGATATAGATAGCAAAATACACGCAGTGAAAATGATTTTAGTTTCATACACAGGTTAGACATATCTTTATCAACCAGAAAATAAGTTGTGGACAATAATTAATAAAGAGTTGAAGTACTTTATCTGGGAGGAGAAGAAGGCAAGGATCAAGTGGGATATGTTGATCCTTTAATAAAACAAGATAGATTTGGATTACCTGATTTGAAGGGATATTTTACAGCTACACAGTTAAGGCTCATATACATAACACAAGCAGAAAGCTATAATTCAAAATGGAAAGGGATGATGACACAAGAGGAGAGAAATTCAAAAAAATAAGGAGCAAATGGGATTCTGGATGTAGATCCTTAAAGAGAAGAACATATTATATTCATAAAGCAGCAGAAAGCATTCTAGGAACCAAGCCAAAAGGAAAATGGACAAAGGAGATTTTGCCTCAAGGGCCGACTCCAATTAATGATACAGATGGAGCTGGAATTTACTAGAGAAAACTGGCAAAGGAACCAAGGTACTGACAGCAAATAACTAATGAGGGAAAGGTAACAGAATTGGAAGAAGCAAAAAAGACATTTGGACTGCAAGCGAGAGACGACCTTCCCTGTCATGGGTTGATATCAAAGTACAGGGAAAGAGAAATAGCTAGGGGAATTCTAAGTAAAAGACCTGCTCCGGTAGAGGTTTTAGCTGAATCTAGAACTGAAACTGCTGTTATAAAAGGGATAATTAGTAGGACATATAAAACATTGCACATAACTACAGGAATCAATCAGAGGAGTTTAGAAAAGACTGGAAAATGAGACTGGATAAGCAATTCATAAGGAAACAAAGGGAGACATACATATGGCTCAAAAGATTTTTGCTTGGAAGTGTTTGCATAGGTATTTTATACTACCAAACAGTCTCTAAAGAATTATTCCACAGGTAGATGGCAAATGTTGGAGGTGTGATGGGGAAGAAAGAGGTAACTGGGAATATGTGTCTTAGGAGTATAATGAGTTGGCAGACTTCAAAAAAAATTCCTAGAGTAGTCAGTCAGAAATATTGGTTGAGTAAACAGATGTAACTAAAGAAATTATTTTCTGAGCTGGGATAAAGAGTCAAAACTGCCTAGATATAGGAAGGACTTGTTAAGTTTAAGTCTGGTGGTTGCCAAATAAGCAATTACCAGAAAATGGAAATGCAAGCCTAAACTAATTGCATCTAAAGTACTGAATATTTTTGAGAGAGAGAAAAAAAATACTGGAGGTGAGACCTTTAGAGAAAGACAGGAGCAAATTACATGGAACTGTAAATGGAACTCGTGAAAACATGCATAATGATGTTTTGGAGGAGAAGTAAGATTTAAGAAAAGGAAAGGCAGGAACTGAGCAATTTATGTAATGTTGGACTGATTACAGCTCTACAAAAACATATGTATTTAGAATGTCTGTAACTAGGAACATGCAAATATGTTTTTCTTTTTATATAAATGTATGTCAGTGTCTTAAGTGACAATTCAATAAAGGTGTTTAAAGACAGAGAAGTTTTTTTTTTTTTTTTTACATGTATGCATTTTCAGAATGATCTGTCCAAACAAACCAGATTATACTGAGGTCAATCCAGAAGAAAATATTAACTTAAACCTTTACAGACTGTCAGAGTCATATAAAAAGGCTGTGCAAGAGGAACTAACATTCTTAAAAAGAGGCCTGGTAGTAGTGTGAAAAAAATGAGTAAGCCACCCCTGTCATCTTATTCCCAAAGCAAGATGTAAAAATCAGACTCTGTAAAAGTTTCAGAAAGTTGAATAGCATTTCAAAATCTGAGCACTACCCAATGTCTAGAGAAGATGAACCAATAGGTTAGAGAAGGCAAGATTCTTGACAACATTAAAGCTAGCAAAGAGGTACAGCCAAATCCCTCTAATAGTTAGAAAAAGACAACCTTTTCAACCACAAATGGCTTCTTCCAATAGAATGCCCTTCCTTTTGGACTACATGTTTCTCTTATTGACCATTCAAAATTTAATGGACAGACTCCTAAAGCCCTTGTCAAATATACACTCATCTACCTGAACAATCTTGTAATGCACTTTGACGGGTAGAACTTCTGTATCACTAAGGTGCAGGCTGAGTTATACTATCCAAGACAATGCCTCCAAAAGCAATTTAAATATCACAAAGATAAAATACTTAACACTTGTCAGGACTCACAGAAAAACTGGAATCAGTCAGAAAATGGCCTTTCCAGGAACTAAGAATAAAGTGAGCACATTCTTGAAGTTTGTGGGGTACTACCAAAAACGAAAACCAAAAAGAGCAAATTACTTTAAAGGTTCACCTTTTTGCGTGTCTTCGATTTTAGTACTTGTCAGTACTATTTTAGTGTGTGGAAAACGGAATAAAAGGACCGTTAGGTTATATCTGCAGTGTGGTGACTGGTGCTTCAGTTCTGTTTTACTGGGGTACTACCAAAATTTTGTACCCTATTCTGTATTTATAGCATGTCTTCTTACAGTTTTAACAAAGGAGAATGTCCCTTAAAGTAAAATGGGCATTAAAGGTAAATAATTTAAACAGCTGAAGAAAGCAGTTTGTTCAGAACTTGTTTCAGCATCCCAAGATTTCAGTAAACCCTTGACAGTTTATACTGATTTACCAGATGTAGACTTGTGGGTATTATTTTCACAGAATTCTGAAATGAAAAAATACCATATAGAGGGGGCATGACCAATAAGGTGAGCAGTTAACAGCACTGTGTTTTAGCTCTGTTTCATTTGAACATCTCTGACAGGATTTTTACTAAAAAACTCAAACAGAACATTTCAAAACTTGATAGATTTATAGCTGAATATCTGCTGAAAGATTTACTACAAAAAATAGCAAGTTTGAAACTCTTAATTGCTTTTTCCTGTCAAAAAACCTAGAAAGAACTAATAGTCTCAGGATAAGCCACTCTTAAGTCCAATGTAAAGGACAGTACTATGAAAAAAGACATACAGGCTTTAATAAGTAACATCAGTTATTTATCTGTATAGATAGATAAATTAGAAAGCAAAATTGACAATTTTAAGGAGGAATTTAAAAAACAAGTTGAAGTGCTAAGTGAATCTCAAACAACAATCACCACAAATCTGGAGTACAGAAGAGGCAATGTCTGATTTTGATGGAAGATTACCTGAAAATGAGAAAACTTATTCTGGAAAAAAACAGAAGACTTATAGAACAGACTAGAGGGAATAACATCAGGATTAACAGGATTCCTAAACAAGAAGAGGGAGACAGTAGGATTCAATTCCTTAATACCTGGCTGCCTAAAACTTTGAACCTGCCTGCAGCTTTTTCCTTTGGCATCAAAGGGGCATATAGATCACGTTCTAATTCATCTTTATTAAAAAAAAAAAAAATCTTCACCAAGGTCAGTGATCATAAGAATTTTCTCAAGTCAAGCTAAGGATTTAATTTTAAAAGTTGCATGAACTAATTATCCAGTTAAAATTAAAGAAAATAAATACTATAAGATTTGACAAGGACTATTCAACAGTATTGATGTCAAAGAGAAAACCAGGTATACCACTTGTTAAAAGCTTAAATAAAAACAATATTAAAGCACAAATCTTGCTTCCATCAAAAATAAGGATTCACTTCAAGAAGGAAAGAAGATGTTAATACCTTGGAAGATACAAAGGACTTTATACAGAAAAATAAAATCCTAGAAAAAAACAAGAAATGGACTGGAATCTATTAACTTCTTTGAAGAGAAATACAACACGAGATGGTTAGTTAATAAAAGACACAAACAGTAAAAAAAAAAACTGAAGGACAAATGAAAATCAATGTACAGTGGATATAAAAGGTTTACACACCCCCCGTTAAAATGCCAGGTTTTTGTGATATATAAAAAAATTTGTTTTGATATAAAAAAAAATGAGGCCACAATAAATCATTTCAAAACTTTTCCCACCTTTAATGTGACCTATAACTTGTACAATTCAATTGAAAAACAAACAAATCTGTTATGGGAAAAATATAAAAAATTGTACAATACACTGGTTGCATAAGTGTGCACACCCTTAAACTAATACTTTGTTGTGTGTGCACACCCTTAAACTAATGCTTTGTTGAAGCACCTTTTGACTTAATTTCAGCATTCAGTCATCATGGGTACCACACTCGTCATCAATAAGAGACTCTGATTAAACCCCAAATAAAGTTCAGCTGTCCTAGTAGGATTTTCCTGATACTTACAGTTACCTGCTACAGCAAATGCAATGGTTCGCAGACAGTTTACAAAGCATCAAAGGGAACTCATTGTTGAAATGTTTCATTCAGAAGAAGGGCAGAAAAAAAATTCCAGAGCATTGAATATACCACGGAACACAATGAAGACAGTCATCAAAAAGCGGAGAAAATATAGGACAACAGTGACAGTGCAAAGAACTGGATGTCCCTCCAAAACTGATGAAAAGACAAGACAAAAACTGGTCAGGGAGGCTGCTAAGAGACCTACAACAACACTGAAGGAGCTGCAGGAATTTCTGGCAAGTAATGGTTGTGCGCTACATATGACAACAATCTCTCGTATTCTCCAAATGTCTGGACTTCAAAAGGAACCTTGACGATTGGATGGGAGATAGAAATTCACCCCGGGGATCACGTCAGTCGCCCTGCTAGACAGGGGTCCAGGGAAGTAAATATTGTGGGAAGAAATAGCCAGGGAATTGTTATGGCTAGGCTTGTATAGGCCCTAGGGCTGACAGCCTAGTACCAACCTATGAAGCTATGAACTATGGGGTAGGGTTGCAAGATAGAAGCCTTTTCTTACACAGAAAAACATCCAGGCCCAGCTAAAATTTGCAAAACAATACATCAAGTCTCCCACAAGCATGTGGGAAAATATGTTATGGTCTGAGACCAAGGTTGAACTTTTTGGTCAAAATTCCAAAAGGTACGTTTGGCGCAAAAACAACACTTTGCATCAACAAAAGAACACCATCCCCACGGTGAAGCATGGTGGTAGCAGTATCATGCTTTGGGGCTGCTTTTCTTCAGCTGAAACTGGGGCTTTAGTCAAGGTGGAGGGAATTATGAACAGTTCCAAATACCAGTCACTTTTGGCCCAAAACCTTCAGGCGTGTGCTAGAAAGATGAAGAGGAATTTCACCTTTAAACACGAGAATGACCACAAGCATACACCCAAATCAACAAAAGAATGGCTTCACCAGAAGAAAATTAGAATGGCCCAGTCAGAGCCCAGACCTAAATCCAATAAAAAAATCTGCGGGGTGACCTGAAGAGGGCTTTGCACAAGAAATGTCCTCGCAATCAGGCAGATTTGGAGCGCTTTTGCAAGGAAGAGTGGGCAAATATTGCCATGTCAAGATGTGTCATGCTGACAGACTCCTACCAAAGAAGACTGAAAGCTGTAATTAAATCAAAAGGTGCTTCAACACAGTATTAGTTTAAGGGTGTGCACATACAACAAAGTATTACTTTGAGGGTGTGCACACTTATGCAACCAGCATATTGTACGTTTTTTATTTTTTATATTTTCCCCTAACAGATTTGTTTGTTTTTCAATTAAATTGTACAGATTATAGGTTACATTAAAGGTGGGAAAAGTTTTGAAATTATTTATTGCGGTCTCATTTTTTTATATCACATAAACCTGACATTTGGCATTTTAACAGGGGTGTTTAAACTTTATATATCCACTGTATTTCATGGTTATGAATCCTTATTAAATTAAAGAAGTGCTTGAATACTTATGAACAGGTGCTGAATATTACTTTTTACAGGCGGTGGTGGTGCTGCGGTAGTGTTGTCGCCTCACAGTTAGACGTTGCCCGTTTGATTCTCAGTTAGAGCATCTTCTGTGTGGTGACATGCGTGAATGGGCGTTCCTTCGTTGAAGGTTGTGCGTTAGGCCTGGCAAGCCAGCATGTAAAACTCTACTGCCAATCATTATCGGACAGGAGTTCCGCTGTGGTGACTCCTAACTGGGAAAAGCCGAAAGACACAAAATACAGGGTAAATTATTTCTTTATTTCCCTATTTCAAATGGTTAGTACTTCCTTTTTTAAAATGCTACAGTTTGATTCTTTTAAAGCCACTTATTTTCATTTGGAGTTTAAAAGGTTAAACTATTCATTTTATTAAAAGTTAATTGGCCAGATTCAATAAAACCTACACTAAGTGTACGCTAGGTGTACACGATATGTATTCAAGAGCATTCTTATCACATTTGTTGTGCTTTCTCTTCACTCAGAAAGATTACACTAACCGTTAATGTAGTCTATACTTTGTGGTAACCTTTATGAATCCCAGTCAATATTTGAAGCTGCAAGAATATCAGTAGGAAAACTAAAATTAGGAGGAAGAAGGTGCAAGTTATATCTGTGTTGTCTGTTCCTAAGAACAGTATACACTTAGTGTACGAGTTATTGAATCCTGGAGAATCACAATTACGAAGAAACTTATATTAGGTGGCATACGTTCTGATATATTGGCATTGATAAGTAATGTACTATTAAATATAATATAAGATGCAGCAAATGACACTAAAGAGGCATGTTAAGTTATATTCTGGGTTCTTAAAATGGTTCAGTAGTGTGCCACTGACAGTAAATTTGACATGTAACAGCACCTAGGAAAGACATGCTATGTGATAAAGTATAAAAAAACATCGTTTCTTACATATATGAAAGTTACAATTGGAATAATATCAAATAATTAGAGTAAAAATCACACTTTTACAAGTTAAACCTGGATCACACATAATTGCCATTTTTTAATGCAAGTTTCTATGCTATGTCTCCATTAAAAATGAAAGTCTGTTTTATATTAAACATCTCATACGAATAATGCTTGCTGAATCATTAAATGTTATTTCTTTGAGTGCAATGACTTTTTAGTGCTTGGCATATTTTGAGTTGTTTTTTATTGATGTTTGGAAGAGTTTGAGGGATTGATGTATGGTGTGAAGGTGGCTTGGATTTACTAGTGAGTGTTTGTGTATGAATTATAACTGATGGACTGTTCATTTTCAAACCCTTATCATAAAAGTCAGCTTGAAACAACAGAGTCATGAGCACTTTTCTGATGCTTGGGAGTTCTGAAAATTCTAAGAATTGCCCAGGTTAATTCTTCCTGTACAAAAGTAAATAATCATAATACTTTGAATCATATGCTAAGATGTCAAAGAATACAAGTTAGATAATAATTACAGGCAATGAATCATTCTAAGGGAATCCAGTATCTGTCTGCCTGGGATGACATGATCGACAGACCACGCTGCTTTGCCAGAGATGGCCTGCACCTGTCGCCCTTGCGATTCCAGATACTGGCAAAGGCTCTTGCCACCCTTATAGTGCCTTTTTTAGGCAAGGTTCAAATGACAAATTCACCACCGTAACAGGTACAAGCAAGCAAAATCTGAGGGTAATGCTACTCAATGCTAGAAGTCTAAACCTCAATATGCAATCACTCGAGGCACTCCTTAAAATGGAGAACACTGACATCTGTACAGTGACAGAGACCTGGTTCAAAGCTCCAGAGAGCACCCCTGCATTACCAGGCTATAATTCATACCACAACTTTCGGCCACCAAACCCGGACCGAAACACTAAAGGTGGAGGCGTGTCCATATTCATGAAGGATATCCACACCTCCAAGCTAGTTGCTCAGCATAATGCATCCGAGATTATCCAAGTTCAACTAACTCTGGGCAAAACCGCAATCCAGATTGTAGCTTGCTACAGACCTCCCACCATGCCCCAGGATTCCCACTCCTCTTTTCTTGATACACTGGAAAATATTAAGGTACAACCAAACACTCTAATAATGGGTGATTTCAACTACCCTACCATTAACTGGGAAAACTACTCATGTACCAACTCTTTTGCTCAACGTTTTCTGGAAATCATCAATTCCAACGCTTTGGATCAACTTATCCACACCCCCACCAGAGGCAGCAAAATCCTAGAACTGGTCATCACCAACATGGGTGACCGGTGTTCCACACCAGAGGTCAGCTCCTCATTGGTCAGATCCGACCACAAGCTAATCACCCTAGACATCCACATCCTGCACCCACCCCCCCACCCCATTAGGAAAACAACTGTAAAAAAATTCTCCAAAGCCAACTTCATGCTTCTTAAGACAGAAGTGGCAAACTTCATGGCACCCATGCAGCTGGACAACAGAGGTACGACTGCTGAATCCTACACAAATGCACTTTATAAGCACTTACACGAATGCATGGATCGTGCTATCCCTAACAGAACCAAGATGCTATCCTCCAAAAAAAGGAAGCCAATCTGGTGTAATTCTGCCATAAACAAACTCTACAACAGAAGAAAGAAACTGTTGCAAAAAAGAGTAAAATCCCATGATTGGAGGGACTCCCTGGGTCAGCCTCAGTAAGAAGCTGAGATCCCTCATAAAATCCTCCAAAGCTAGTTATGAAAACAAAATTGCCACTGATTCTAAAGACAACCACAAAGCATTCTATAGCGATGTCAAAAATCTCAATGGCAACACTCAGATTTGCTCTGAGTTACAGCACAATGACACTAAATATACAGAACCAACTGATATTGCCAACATCCTGGCAGATAGATTCAGTGCTAACTCTCCCCCCCCTCTCACCCCTTAAAGGGCAAATCTTTATACCGGAAGAATGCAAAGTTCCTGTAATCACGGCTGCACAGGTAAAAACTTCACTCTCCAAAGCCAAGAACACAGCATCCATGGGACCTGACAATATCCCAGGCTGTCTTCTACATGAACTACAGAATGAACTGGCACCCCACCTAAGTACCAAGTTCAGTCATAGCCTCACCTCAGGTTTGTGCCCATTGAATGGCGCAATGCGACAGTTATCCCACTCCACAAAGGGGGGGCCACAACAGACCCCGGGAACTACCGCCCCATTAGCCTGGCGAGCCTCGTCTGCAAGGTCATGGAACGTATCATCATGGAACTCATAAACAAAGACACTGGAGATCTCCAAACCCTGGACCCCACAGAGTTTGGGTTTGTAAAAGGCAGATCATGTCTCCTAAACCTGATAGACTTCTTTGAAGTAGTCACCAAAGCCATAGAAGAGGGTAAGGTGGTTCACACAGCCTATCTAGATCTCGCCAAGGCGTTCAACACCATCCCCCACTCTGGAATTATAGATAAACTCACTAAACTAGGTATAAATCCCTATGTCACAAGATGGGTTGCCAAATGGCTTACTGAAAGAACCCACACTGTGAAAGTAGCAGACTCCAAATCAGGCTTCAGACCAGTGACAAGTGGAGTACCACAGGGTTCAGTCCTGGGTCCTCTCCTGTTTGGTATCGACTTCTCTGAAGTACAGGCTAACACAGAAGGTCTTTGGCTACCTAAATTCGCAGATGACTGCAAACTAGGAGCCATAATTGAAACTTCTAATGATGTGGACATCCTACAAAAGGGCCTCACTGAGACAGATGCCTGGTGTCAAAGACATGGTCTCAAGCTCAATGCCAAAAAGTGCATTGTCATCCCCTTTGGTAAAAATTCTGTACCCATGAACTACCACATAGGCGGTAGTCTACTTAACACCGAAAGTGTGATAAGAGACCTTGGGACACAGGTGGACAATAGTCTCTCCTTTGATAATCACTTCACCAAAGTGGTCAGGAAATCCTTCTACATGGCACACCTCATCACGAAAGGTTTCTCATCCAGAAAAAAAGAGGTAATTGTTCCCCTCTACTCATCACTCATTACACCCATTATAGAGTACAACGCCCCTTTTGGTATGTACCTCACAAGACATCTACAACAACTGGAAAGGCTGCAAAAATACCTCACAAAGAGGATTACTGGCCTCAAACAGATGCCTTACGCAGGCCGTCTCAAAAAACTCCAGCTTTACTCCGTCGCATATCACCTACTCAGAGGCGATCTTTGCCTAACATACAAAGCTATGTCAAACCCAGAGCTGTTGGACATGCTCTACTTAAAGAAATCCCAATCCCTCCGAGCTACACGCTCTAGGGACCTAAACCTTGTCACCACAATAAACAGAACATGCTGAAGGGATAGATTCCTGTCCCAGAGACTTCCCATACTCTGGAACAGACTACCTATCTATGTCAAACAGAGCTCCTCATTAGCACTCAAGAAAAATCTTGATGATTGGATGGGTAATAGGAAATTCACCACGGGGATCACTTCTGTGGTTCTGCTTGACAGGGGCACAGGAAAATAATTTTCTTGGGTGGCGAAAGCCAGGGTACATTTTTGGCTAGGCTTGTATAGGCCCTAGGGCCAATAGCCTAGTACCTACCTATGAATCTAATCCACTGTCAGTTACTGCACAGTTCTGAATGCTTGCTACTGATAGTATACTTGACATGCAATAGCACCCAGGAAAGTTATGCTATGTTATAAACAAAGTATAAAAAAAAAGTTTCTTACATTTATAAAAGTTATTAATGAAATGTTATCAAACAATTAAGAGTAACATTCACACTTTTAAAAGTTAAACCTGGATCACAAATAACTCTTATTCTTTTAATGCAAGTTTATATGCAGTCTCCTTTAAAAATGACAGTCTGCTTTACATTAAACATCTCACACAAACAGTGCTTACTGAATCATTAATGTTATTTCTTATAGCTTTTTTGTGGTTAAAATACTTTGAAATGCTTTTTACTGTTTTTTAGTGGTTTGGAAGGGTTTGAGGGATTGACGTATAATGTAGAGGTGACCTGGATTTTCTTGTGAACATTTTTGTGTGAAGTGTAGCTAATAAATTGTTCACTTGCAAGCCTTTTGTCAGGAGGACTAGTTTGAAGAAGCTTATACAGTCATGAGCACTTTTGTGATGCTGTGTAAGTTCAGAAAATTCTAAGAACTGTCCAGGTTACTTCTACCTGTCTAAAATTAAACAATCAATATTTTGAATCATATGCTAATATGTCAATGAATATAAGTTAGATAATACGCAAAAGACAGTGAACTACATTCTAAACCACTGGCAGTTATTAAATAGTTCTGAATACTTGCAGTATACCAAAAGGATAGTTTACATACTAGCCTACAGAATGACACTTCTGATAAAAAAAAAATAGGATTGTGTTTCTCTCTTACTGTCTCTCTTTAATGATAAAGAAAGCTTAGTATCTCAAAACTATTTAATATGGAAAGTTTGAATCTTAAAAGGGAAAAATGTTCTAATGTTTTTTTTTTTCAGATACTATTAGACATAACATTTAAGGAAAACAGGACCGATTCCAAATGTAGTATTAGACTAGATAGTATCAAATTATCAATATATCAAATATTTTAATGCAAGTTTATATGCAGTCTCCTTTAAAAATGACAGTCTGCTTTACATTAAACATCTCATACAAACAGTGCTTACTGAATCATTAATGTTATTTCTTATAGCTTTTTAGTAGTTAACATACTTTGAAATGCTTTTTACTGTTTTTAGTGGTTTGGAAGGGTTTGAGGGATTGACATATAAAGTAGAGGTGACCTGGATTTTCTTGTGAACATTTTTTGTGTGAATTGTAGCTGATAAATTGTTCATTTGCAAGCCTTTTGTCAGGAGGACTAGTTTGAAGCAGCTTATACAGTCATGAGCACTTTTGTGATACTGTGTAAGTTCAGAAAATTCTAAGAACTGTCCAGGTTACCTCTACCTGTCTAAAATTAAATAATCACAATATTTTGAATCATATGCTAAGATGTCAATGAATATAAGTTAGATAATAAAGACAGTGAACTACATTCTAAACCATTGGCAGTTATTAAATAGTTCTGAATACTTGCAGTATACCAAAAGTATAGTTTATATACTAGCCTACAGAATGACACTTCTGATAAAAAATTAGGATTGTGTTTCTCTCTTACTGTCTCTCTTTAATGATAACAAAGCTTAGTACCTCAAAACTACTTAATATGGAAAGTTTGAATCTTAAAAGGGAAAAATTTTCTATTTTTTTTTTCAGATACTATTAGACATAACATTTAAGGAAAACAGGACTGATTCCAATAGTAGTATTAGACTAAAGAGTATCAAATATACAAGGGTAAATATAAATGTTCTATTATATGATACTCTACACTAGGATTATAGCTTAAATATAAAACCTATGAATATAGTAATAGTAAAAGACATAGTATAAAACAAAAACAGAAAGAGATCAGAGTAAGTAAATACGTACATAGTCAAACAAAATAAATATTTCTACAAGGGTGAGAGGTTGGCACAGTGGTAAAGGTGTTCACTTTATAAGCACAAAGTGCAAAATTTGATTCTCACAATGGGTAATTGGTTGAGTTGGAATAGTTCACAAGTACATTTAATCTGGTACTAACGTATGAACTCATGATCCTTTGAGCAACTTTACATATAATAAATAAAACAGAACAAAAATTAATAAATATGAAAATAAAAACTGCCTTCCTCCCTACAGTAGACCAGGGAGATTATGTAAGGTACAGGGAAAGATTATTACAGAGATATTCACTTTGGTCAAAATACAATAAAGATTCTGAACGCCTGTTTCACTTTTCTTATTCATATAGCTAATCACCCTTGACATCCACATCCCTCCCCCCACTCCCAGTAAGGAAACCTCCATAAAAAAACTTCTCCAAAGCCAACTTCATGCTACTCAAGTCAGAAGTGACAAACTTCATGACACCCATGCAGACGGGAACTGAAAGTTCGACTGCTGAATCCTTCACTAAGGCACTATACGAGCACATCCACTCATGCATGAATTGTGCCATCCCAAATAGAACCAAGACGCTCTCCTCCAAAAAAAGGAAACCAATCTGGTGGTGCCCTGTCATAAACAAACTTTACAACAAAAGGAAGAAACTGTTGCAGAAAAGAGGAAAATCCCAGGATGCAAAAAACTCCCTTACGAGCCTCAGTAAGAAGCTGAGATCCCTCATAAAATCCTCCAAAGCTAGTTACGAAAATAAAATTGCTACAGATTCCAGACAACCACAAGGCATTCTATAGCTATGTCAAGAAACTAAATGGCAATGCTCAGATCTGCTCTGAGCTACAACAGAATGGCATTAAATATACTGATCCCAAGGATATTGCCAATATCCTGGCAGATCGATTCAGTGTCAACTTCACCCCCCTCTCACTCCCTAAAGGGCCCATCTCAATACCGAAAGATTGCCAAACTCCGGTAATAACGGCCAGACAAGTACAAAATGCACTGTCCAAAGCTAAGAATACAGCATCCATGGGACCAAATGACATCCCGGGCTGTGTACTACATGAACTACAAAATTAACTGGCACCTCACTTAAGTGTCATGTTTATCATAGCCTCACCTCAGGCTTTGTGCCCAATGAGTGGCGCACAGCTATAGTTATCCCACTCCACAAGGGGGGATCCACCTTGGGTCCTGGGAACTACCGCCCCATCAGTCTGATGAGCCTGATCTGCAAGGCCGTGGAACGTATTATCATGGAACTTAAAACAAAGACATTGGCAACCTTCAAACACTAGACCCCAACCAGTTTGGGTATGTGAAGGGCCGATCTTGTCTCCTGAACCTGACTGACTTCTTCGAATCAGTCGCCAGAGCTGTGGACGAGGGTAAGGCAGTCCACACAGGCTATCTGGACCTCGCCAAGCTCTTCGACACCATCCCCCACTCTGGAATCACAGATAAACTTACTAAGCTGGGCATCAATCCCTACATCACTCGATAGGTTGCCAACTGGCTTAATGATAGAACCCACACTGTAAATGTAGCCATCTCCAAATCCAGCTCCAGACAAGTGACAAGTGGAGTACCTCAGGGTTTAGTCCTGGGACCGCTCTTGTTTGGCATCTACTTCTCTGAAGTACTGGCCAACATTAAGGGATTCTGGCTAACAAAGTTCACAGATGACTGCAAACTGAGAGCCACTATTGAATCCTCAAATGATATGGATATTCTGCAAAAGGGCCTTACAGAAACAGATGCTTGGTGCCAGAGCCATGGGCTCAACTCAATGCCAAGAAATGTACAGTTATCCCCTTTGGGGAAAAAGCATATACCCGTGAATTACCACATAGGTGGCAGTACACTAAACACTGAAAGTGTGATGAGAGACTTAGGGATACAGGTGGACAGTGGTCTCACCTTCGATAACCACATCACCACAACAGTCAGGAAATCATTCTATTTGGAACACCTCATTATTAACAGCTTTTCTCCCAGAAAAAAGGAGGTCATTGTCCCACTGTACTCATCCCTCATTAGACCCATTATAGAATACAACGCCCCGTTTGGTATGTACCTCTCAAGACATCTGCAATAACTGGAAAGGCCTCAGAAATACCTCCCTAGAAGAATCACAGGCCTAAAGCAGATGCCCTATGCTGACCATCTAAAAAAACACCACCTATACTCTGTCGCATCTCGTCTACTCAGAGGCGATTCTCTGCTTAACATACAAGGCCATGTCAAACCCAGATCTGCTGGACCTGCTACACTCAAAGAAATCCCAATCCCTCAGAGCCACATGCTCCAGGGATCTAAACCTTGTCATCACAATGAATAAAACATGCTGGAAGGATAGGTTCCTGACCCAGAGACTCCCCAGACTCTGGAATAGACTGTCCATATAAGTGAAGCAGAGTGCCTCTTTGGCCCTCTTCAAAAGGTACCTTGATGACTGGATCGGAGACAGGAAATTCACCCCAGGGATCACGTCAGTCGCCCTGCTAGACAGTGGTCCAGGGAAGTAAATATTGTGGGAAGAAATAGTCAGGGAATTGTTATGGCTAGGCTTGTATAGGCCCCTAGGGCAGATAACCTAGTACCAACCAATGAACCTATAATTACTCACTGACAGGGTTTTTTATCAGGATCCATACTAAAAATACGAGACACAAATATGAATCAGAAGCATGAGCTAAGTGTTGTTAGTTTAATGGAGAGTTTGAGAGGTAGTTTGTTCATCTTTCTTTAACAAACTAGGAATACATTATTCTGTGGTAGAATGTCTCTGGGTTATACCATTATATAATTTTTTTTGTTTCAAAAGTTTTGTCCACAGATGAAGAGTTCATATTGTTATATATAAAGTATACAATAAGTTCTGTATGAAAATATGATTTCATTATACCTGTTTTTCTCCTCTCTTATACAAATGTCTGATTTTAAATATCTAATAATATTAATGGATTGAATAATCCAGTACAGAGGGGAAGTCTGTTCAAATACTTGCAATTACTTAAAGCTCAAATAGTATTTCTACTGGAAACATAGTTATTTAATAAAGATGTAGATAAACTTTCATTAAAGAATTTAGTTTTAGCAGGTTCTGGCTTTTGAGCTAAAAGAAGAGGGACACTAATTTTATAGAAGAATTCCACAGTAATACCTAAAGTAAAATATGCCCATGTTGATAAAAATGGTATGTCAAGCATTGTTATAACTGAATGGAACAGAAAACTATATACACTGGTAAACTCTTACTGGATTCCAGGGGTTGGAGATAAAGATACAAAAATTACTTAGACACTATAGCCTATTACATGAAAGGTGAAGTGATAATGGCTGATGATTGTAATTGTATTTTATCAAACAAAGATGCCACTGCATTACTCTTGAATTTTGTAAAGCTAATGAATTTAAAGGATTCATATATATATATATATATATATATATATATATATATATATATATATATATATATATATATATATATATGAGCTAAGGAAAACAAACTCACTTCAATTTACCCATTATTCATACACATATGGAACACAAATATTGATAAAATGTTTGTCTCAAACAATCTGCTACTGTTATCACTTTATTTATTTATTTATTTACATTTGTTGACCGGGAGTGTCCGACTGGACATAGGTCCATTTTCAGCGGAGGCCCGGGGAGAAAAGCACCACAGTTAAAATATACAGACATTAGTTACATTGGATTTACATAGCAAGTAACAATTTGATTAACATAGCAATTAACAATTACAAACATAGTTACAGATGAAGAACATAGTACATCAGTAGACGACTAGAATCTTTATCATCTGCAAAGTACATAACAGACATTAACAATTGTTACAATAAGAAGTTCCTGATGTACAATAAGTAGTAGGCTTATGAGCATCCGAGCTTGCTATAATCAAGGTAGTTAGTGGGGTGGAAAGAAAGGGAGTGGGTGATATTAGAGTGGATGTTGCAAGGGCATAGCCAGCATGTTTTTAGGTGCGCTTTTAGTAAAGTTTTAAAGAGGGTGCATGATGGTATGGAGGTAATTGTGGGTGGGAGGGAGCTCCATAATTTGGCTATGGCGCAAGAGAATAGTGCTTCACCAGCAGAGTTATTGGCTTTAGTGATCTGCAAGTGATTTTTGTTGCTGGATCTTAGTGGTCTGGTGATGCGATAGGGTTGGAGTAGATTCTGGAGGGATGGGACATTTAGTGGATGGTTTACTAGTTTGCGTGTGAGTGTAAGTTGATACCAGTGAAGGAGGTGAGGGAGTTCAAGCTAGCCAAGTCCAGCAAGTGAGAGACAGTGGTGACTACAGTAGGATGCCCCTGTGGCGAATTTGGCGATTTTGTTGTAGCAGGTCTCTAGCTTGTTTAGATCACATTGCCTTAGGTTGGTATACACTGGAGAGGTATAAAGTAGGGTGGAGATAAGGTGGGAATTTGCTACTGAAATCTTTGCTGCTTTGGTGAGAAGTTGCTTATTTCTGTATAACGCTCCCAGTTTTTTGTGGACTTTTTTATGGTCATGGATATGTGAATGTCAAATTTTAGTTTATTGTCTATTTCCACTCCTAGCAATTTGGTGTGTTCTGTTGGGTGTACAGTGGTGTTGTCTTTTGCTGAGATGTTAAAGTGAGAGTTGTTTTAAGTATGTTTGGTGGGTTGGAGGATGAGTAGTTTAGTTTTGTTTGGGTTGAGTATTAATTGGGCATCAGATAACCAAGTTTCAACAGAGGAAAAGGCTTCCTGTGTGACTTTTTGCAGTTTGGATAGGGACTGGGCTGAGCAGATGATGGTTGAGTCACCTGCATATTGTATGAGTGTGCCATGTTTGGTGGCAGAGGCTAGATTATTGGTGAAAACAGAGAAGAGTAGGGGTCCAAGGATGGATCCTTGGGGAACCCCTATACAGACAGGTAGTTGGGGAGATATGTCATTCTGCCATACAACAGATTGTTGGTGGTCAGACAGGTAACTCTGAAACCAGTTGGTGACTGATTGAGAGACGGATAGGTTATTGAGGACAGAGATGAGTTGTGTGTGTGGGACCATATCAAATGCTTTAGCAGAGGAGAGATAGCCATTGTTTTTATGCTGAAGGATAGTGCTAGTAAAGGAGAGTAAGGTTATAATAATAAGGTTATAACTTACAATAAAAATAAAAGTTAAAAGTTTCATGACCATTATTAGAAGTTTCAATAATTTCATGTCCATTATCGGACCATAATGCTATAGTCTTTAATATTATTTTAAAAACTGACAATTTAATACATCACAGGAAATTACCAGCATACATTATTACAATACAAGGATTCAAGGATTGCTATGTTAAAGAGATCAAAAATTTCCTAGAAATAAACATGACTGGTGAAATACCTGAAGTTGTCCTGAGGGATTCACTAAAGGCTTACTTAAATGGAAATGTTATAAGCTGGTATATTAGTTAAATACGAAAATGGGACAAAGAATTGAATACACTACAGGCTAAAATAGACACACTAAAGTTGCATCTAAAACCAAATGACATTAGTCAGTCTGAATTTAAAAACTTAAATATAAAATATTTTGAAATTCTAAATAAAAGTTTCAATAAACCCTTTAAGCCTGCATAAACTAGCTCTTAGATAAAAAAATGAATAAATTAAATCATATCAAATTAATTATAACACATAATAATAAAGAATGAAGAACACATATTAAAGGTATTCTTGAGGGCTTTAAAATATTTTATGAAAATATAAATAATAATAATAATACAAATAACCTAGCTAATGATGATGATATACTTGAAAGTTTTCTAAGGAAAAAATACAAACAAAATAAAAAGTGAACAAATAAAAATAAAAAACATGATATACATTCACTTTAACAGAAATAAAAGACCAAATAAAACAGTTAAAAATAATAAAGTTCTGGGCTTGGATGGTCTTATACCAGAACTATATAAAATACCACTGGATGATGCAATTAAAATATTAGATAAGGTCCACAGAGAAATAAAAACAGCTGCTGAAGTCCCCCCATCATGGAAATATTCCCGTGTATCACCTATTTTAAAACAAGGTAGGGATCCTACAAAGTGTTCTTTATACAGACTCGTTTCACTTTTAAATGTGGAAGATTTTAGCTATCAGAATTAATCTAATTATATCTAAACTACTTAACAATGAACAAACGGGGTTTATTTTAAATAGACAGATACAGGATAACATAATAAGAATACACACATTAATAGACCATGCAAACAAAAATAAAAAATAACTTTCTATCGTTAGTATCGGTTTAGATAAGACTTACTCAGTTAATTGGTCATACCCATTTAAAACACTTAAGTGTATAATATCTCATTTGAGCTAATTGCATTAATTAAGTTATACAATAACTCTTGTGCTCATGTTAAAATAGGTTATTCTCTTTGTAATTACATTAAATTACAAAAAGGCACAAAACAAGGCTGTCCATTATCATCTTTATTTTTTGCATTAGCTATAGAACCCTTTGCTAATAGTATTAAATCCAATAAGAACATTAATGGTATCAAAATAAAAGAAGAGTTTGAAGTAAAGATTTCAACTCTTTGCTAATGATATTTTACTAACAAAAGGAAATATAAAAAATTCATTAGAATATATAATTAGTTCTATGACTCAGTTTGAAAGAAATCTGGAACTTAAGACTTAATCATAAAGAAATAGAAAGTAATGTCTTACCATAACTTGGCATCTGTGTTGTCCATCTTCATTCCTCCCCATGAATGGGTCTCAGATCCAATCCTCGGACCTGGTTCGGCCACTTCTTCCAGATTTGGATTAGACTCTCAAGGTCCTCCCTTTACCTATAGTGCACTACACACACCCCAGCACTTCAGATTGAGTTTGCGGATTCATCTTCCATAAATAAAAAGGAAAAGAATAGAAAAAAAAGGAAAAATGGCAATGAAGGCTCAGACAAGGGACAAAAGTATCCCACAATCTCCCCTAGATCCTCTAGAAACTAAGAAAGGGGGTAGTTGAGTGGGAAAGTGAGGAGAAATGAAGATGGACAACACAGATGCCACATTATGGTAAGACATAACTTTCTCATCTGATGTTGTCCTCTTCATTCCTCCTCACAAATGTGTCAAAAGTCCCCAGATACACGGTTCCTGGGTGGCCCTCATGGAAGGATATGCTGGAGTACCATCAAGCCAAAAGAAGCCTTGCTTCTAGATACCACTTCCAATTTGTAGTGCACAATGAAGGTATGACTGTTTAACCAGGTGGCTGCCGCACAAATATCATCAATGGAATTTCTGAATGAAAAAGCAGAAGACATAGCCATAAATCTACAGAATGCGGCCTTGGAGGTCAAGGTAACTCTAAACCTCTCTTGAGAATAAATGACGGCGAAACAGTCAGTGATTCATTTGACCAGTGTGAGCTTTGAAACTGCCTGACCCAATTTGTTAGCAGAAAAGGCTATGAACTGTTGGTCTGACTTCCTGTGCTGTTTTGTTCTCTGCAAATAAAAATGTAGTTGCCTATGAACTTCAAGGAGATGTAGAATGTAGTCTCCCCTTTATTGCAAAAATTGGGAAAAAAATACCAGCAACTGAATACATTGGTTAATGCTGATTTCTGTAGCTATTTTGGGCATAAAGGAGGGACTGGTATGGAATGAAACTCTATCGTTATGAAAGATTATGTAAGGAGATTTAGAAGATGATGACTGTAGCACAGAAATCCTTTTTGCTGAAGTAATGGCTACTAAAAATATTGCTTCCATGACAAAAACTTCAAGTCACAACTGGCTGCTGGTTCAAACGGTCTTTGAGTCAAACTCTGCAGCACAACAGTGAGGTCCCAAGGTGGGGAAGGATGTTTAATTTTATCTCAATAAAAAAGATACATCTCATAAATGCTTTACATAATCTAAAGGTAGACAAGGAGTGGGATTGGTTGACCTTACGAAAATTAGAAATTGCATCTAGCTGAAGTCTGATGGTAGAAAAACTTGCTCCTTCTTCAAACCGGGTACTAAGTAAAAGTAAAATATCTGAGACTGGTGCAGAGAAGGGATGAATGTTCTTTCTAGTATCCCAAACAACGAACCTTTTCCATTTACTGTGCACACTTTCTTAGTTGAGTCCTTATATGAAGCTAAGATAATGATACGAACTGGGGAAGCAAGCCTGGACTGTCTTACTATGGTTGGAAGTGAAAAAACATGCAGTCAGTTTGAGGGCATGAAGATTGGGATGTTGTAATCCTGTCGGATGACAGAGGAGATCATGACTTGGGTCCAGTATCCATGAAGGATATTTTACATAAGACCAGAGAAAGGGGAACCATATTTGTCAAGGCCAGAAGGGGGCAATGGGGATGACTGAGCTCTTCAGACTGCTTGCCTTCTAAAGAAATTTCTGGATCAGTGGAAGAGGGGATACGCATAAAGGAGGCCTGGGAGCCAACTGTTTACCAGAGCATCCCTTGAGAACTTCCTTGGAGGGAAGATCAGAGTGAATAACTCACTGCACTTGTTAAGGGGAGAGGCATAAAGGTCCCAGCGGTTGAAGATTATGTTTGCCTCTTACTGACTGAGGGATTACTCATGCAAATTCAGAATAGAACTGCTGAGTCTGTCTTGCAGCTCACTGGTTTTTTCAGGAATATGAGTTGCAACCAGAAGGTGGTCAGAAGATATCACCCATTCCAAACCCTCAAGGCCTCTCTGCACAAGGGGTAAGAGCAGGTTCTTCATTGTTGTTGCTGTACCAGACTACAGACATATTGTTGGTGTGGACTGCAATGGTCCCCAGAAGGAGAACATCTGAAATGCTTGCAATGATAGAAGCACTGCTCTCATCTCAGGGACAATGACATGCATCCTGGTCACTGTGACCATTGGGGGGGGGGGGATTTGAGAAGGTCCTGCCTAAAAAGAGTCCATCTGACAGAATCCATCAATGACTATGACGTTTGCAGATTGGTGTCAGTTTGATAGGAACAGATAGAGGTTTGAATATTTTAGACTATTGTACTGCTAAAATCTATTGAAGAAATCCCATAAAAAACATTGCCAGAAGAACTAACAAGATCGCTGCTGACATGGACCCCAGAATCTGTAAAACTAGACATGCAGAAGGGGACAGATAGGATAATAGTTCCGAACTTGATTCCTCAGTGTTGCTATGCAGTGAAGGAGGAGAGAATCGTATTTGATCCCTCGTGTTCAACTGTGTTCCTATGAATTCTAGGTCTAAATTTATAGTGACTCTTAGGGACTGTGAGATTTGAATAAAATAACCTCTGGCTTGGAGAAGTTGATGCCTCGTGGGGGCAGTGAGGAGCCAATTATCTAAGTATGGAAACATCTGGAATCCTTTGAGTCTCACATGAGCTGCTATGACTGCCATGCATTTGGTGAACAACCGGGAGGCTGTGGTGAGTCCAAAGGGCAGTGCTCTGAACTAAAAATGATTGGCTCCCAGCAGAAAACACAGGAATCTCCTGAAGCACCTGTCTACTTTGATATGATAGTACACGTCCTTGAGATCTACTGAGCACATCCAATCATCCTTGCACAATAGATGCAGAATGGACTGGACTGTAACCATTCAGAATTTCGACTATTTTACATAAAGGTTTAACTTGCTTAGATCCAATATGTGTCTTAGGTCCAATTGTCTTTTTTGACACTACAAAGAAGCAGGAGTAAGTTCTCAGTCCTCTTTGTTCGATCGGGACCTTTTGGATAACTTTTTTGCAGCAATTTTCAAATTTCTTGTGCTGCCTGCTCCCTCTGACTGGGTGATACATTCGGAGGTTCTTGCTGGAGTTTGGAAGGGAAGAGAAAGGAGATGTAATAGCCTCTGGATATTATGTTTAGTACCCATGAATTGTTTGTCAAGAGTGTCCAGGCTTCTGAATGCAAGGAACGTCTATCCCCAACTGCCTCCAGAGATGGCAATCAAGTGAACACTCTTCTAAATGAAGTATTATCTATTTAGCAAGAATTTATAATGGTCACAGACCATGTCCCACCTAATGTGACAACATAAGCAACATGATAAGAATACTAAACTTTGTTTATGGCAAAACACTGGTCGGGCTCAACCCACCACAAAGAAGATGGCACAGCCCATCTAGTGGGCTTGCAATATAGGCTTTCAAGTCGGGGGCATCCAAACATAACAGTTTATGATATGCCAAAATATTGTAAAACTGAAGTAATATAAATAACACTGACATAAACAGAGTATTGCAAACAGTGTAAATATTACTGTTTATTTAAGGCATACAGCCACGTTTGTATTAAATCAAGAAACTTTACAGAAGGATTGTTTTTAATGAGCAACTACTCCATGAAAATAGTGTTTAAAAGGAGGATTACATCCCTGCTAGTCATAGAACTTAGTCTCTTGATGCAGGGGGAGTGAGTGTGTGCCTGGAACCTTAGTTCTCGAGAGTGATCTACAGCAAAGGAGAAGACATTCCAAAATAACCTGAAATCTGGACATCTTCCACTAAAAATCCAGAAGGAAGAAAGCATACTGAAAACATCTTAAGACAGTGTTAAAATTGGTAGGAGAGACTGTTTTTTTTTTCATTTGTGGAACTAACAGAAAACATCTTTTACACAGTTTCCTGCTAATCTACTTGCATATACAAGAAGAGTCTGTACCAGTATATTATTATTTTATGGACTGGTGGTCTCTATTGCATTTTATACCATTATATGTCTATATATGTATACATATGTGTGTGTGTGTGTGTGTGTGTGTGTGTGTGTGTGTGTGTGTGTGTATTTATAAACACATACATATATATATATATATATATATATATATATATATATATATATGGGTCTACTTCAGAAGATCGACAGACCATTTGATTGACATTCATTTGTTCAACAGCTCATTTGGTCGACAACCAGTATTCAAGGCACTTAACAGGGATAAGCCCCTTCCCCAATGTTGTGCAACCCTGCAGTTGATATATATAGTTAGGGAGGTGGGGGCACGGCCCCCCACATTGGGGAGTGTGGAGGGTGAAGCCCCCCACCTATTTTCATTTAAAAGCATGAAAATACAAGAAAAACTACACATTTTAAACAAAAATAGGTGGGGGGCACACACACACAGCAATACATGTTACATACATGTAATATATCAAGACTAATTACTGAATTCTGTCCCAGTGATGTACTTTAACTGCACACTGGACCATCAGATTGAATGTGAAATTTCAAGGAACGGTATTTCTACAGTGCAGTATCCCTTATATCCTCACAACTTAATATATACAAACCCCAAGATCATAGAACAGTGGGAAGAAATAGAAAGCAACATATCCTTACTGTTTTAGTTATGCTGCATAAAAACATAACCATTAAGTAAGTCAAACAAGGGTTGAGTAAAATGCACCCAAGCACCTAAAAGCTCGGGCTTCTGCTCTTGTGTCCTCATCTTTGTCTTTTCCACAGTGTGCATCCTACCACCCATCTCAGTCACTTAATCTCCATCACCTCTAGCTTCTTTAACTGCTCTACCTTTTACTGCCCAGGTTTCTGTACTGTACAGTAGTACTGGTCACACCACTGTTTTGTACAACTTACTTTTCAGTTTCTTTGGCATTCTTCTGTCATACACAGCCCCTTTCTTGCTATGCAAGTTGGCTGCATCTCCTCTAATTCTGGCTTTGGCCTCCTCACTCAGACTTCCCTTTTCCTCATCCACCCCATCCAGATACTTGAAAGCTGTTAGAAAGGAAAATAGTGCACCAAGTTATCTCAATTCTTTTGGCTCCCCCTTTGCTGCCATTATAACACTTAACTGTTCATCCAGTGTGCCTCCAGCTTTGCATTGCAGTCCCTATCCCGGATTGAAATTCTTATTCAGAATCTACCTATAGTGCCACATCCTCTGAATACAGCAACTTTGCTATCTGTCCCTTCCAGCCTATTTACTAATGCAGTCTGTCACTAGTATGATTAGCAGCAGGCTCAGAGCTGAACCATAATGCATACCCATCTGTGAGACAGAACACTGATTGTACTTGTGTCATTGTGTACCTGTACATAAGCCTGCACTAATTCTACCAATGTTTCTGGGACTTCAAATGAGTGCAGAACTGCTCAAATCAGCTTTCTTTGGACCTTGTCATATGCTTTCTCCAAGTTTAGGAATGCCCAGTTGGATTCTTTCCGCATCTTTAGCTTCTTCTCAACATCAGGTTGGTTGTGCTGCATCCTGATCTGAATCCAAACTTCTGGTCTCCCATCTTACTTTCTACTACTCTGCATATTCATTTTTCAATCACCCTCTCCAGAAATGTAATGCAGTGCAACAGGAGTCTGATACCACAATACTGCCCAAAGTTGTGAATGCCTCTTTTGTTCTTGTACACTGACACTAGTATGCTTATTCTCCAATCATGCAGGGTACTCCTTTCTCTCCATACTGCTATGAGTACCCTCATGAGCTATTTTTCCCCTAACCCATCCAACATTTTGAACATATTTTGTGAACCCATCTATGCCTGCTGCTTTCCCGGACTTCAATTGTCTTAGTGCTGTTGTACATAGTCATGGGTGGGTTCCTTTTCTTCTTTCACTGTAGGCTATATCTGGACAGTACAGCTTCTCTGAGGTTTTCTTCATTTAGAAGCTGCTGGAAGCACTTCTTCCATCTGCCTTTGGTGTCTTGTGGATTGGTCAGCAGACTGTTGCTGGCATCCCTTATGAAGGGCATCTGATGACTATCTTCTTTATCTTTCTGTCTTTGCTTTGCAACCAGATAAAAGTGCCACTGAGCCTTGTTCTTTGCTACTGCAGCTGCTCTCTTAGCCAACTAGCATTCCTTCTTAGCCTGGTGTGACTTTTCCTTTCTTTTGATGACTTCCTGAACTTATGCATTCCATCACCAGCATTCCTTATGAACCTTACTACCATACCTTGCTTAGCTGTGTATCTGTTCTATAGTCTTCAAACATGCTGTTTTGAGGTGCTTCCATTCTTCTTCTTCAACTGCATCTATTTTCTCTTCTTACTGAGATGCTAGAGCCCTGAGTATTTCCTTGAACTCTCATGCTTCCTCTCCAGTCAACTTTCTAGTCTTCAATCTAGTGTCTGTTGTCATTACAGCATTCTCTGACCACTTACTGCAGCTGATTTTGGCAACCAGTGGTTTATGCAGTGGGCCAGCTGTTTCACTGGGGATGCCTTTGCAATCACAGATTCTACCCCAATGTCATTTTCATACTAGAAGGAAGTTTACCAGAGTTGCATGTTAGCTACTCCTGCATGTGATCTTGCAACTGTCTCGCTTGCTGAACCATTTGTTAGCCACAATCAAGCTATTTGCGAGAGAAAAGTCTATAATGGTCTCTCCTCCTTTAATCCTGTTGCTCCACCATATGGACAAAGGCAGTCCTCATACCCTGTTCTGTCTGTCCGAAAAAGTGCATTCAGGTCCTTCATTATCAACACCAACTCATGTTGTCCTACTTTACCTAGGAGGGTCCAGTTGCCTGAATGTATTATTTTCCTTGCTGCTGCTTGTGGGGCAAAGGCTAAATTATGAACACTGCCCTATCCTTACACTTCAGTCTGACTGCCATGAGTCTGTCACCAATTCTGAAGACACTCCTCACTCTGTCCTGAAGCTTTTCCTTCACTATAATTTCCACACCATGTCTACTCTGTCCTTCTCCTCCTGAGTAGTGGACTCTGGATTCCAAGCCAAGTGGCTTTCCTGCACTGCCCTTCAATATTGTCTCCTAAATACAGAGGATGCCCAGCCTCCTTCTTACCATGGAGCTATATCCTGTCAGTGAACCTATAGTAAGTATAGCAATCCTTACCTCATGTTTGGCAAGTTGATTGGTTTTATGTCCAGCTTTTGCACAACAGAACTATCCTAGGTAAACTAAGCTGTAAACATAAAAGTCTGCCACCATTAGCATGGGTCTTTGGTGTAGGTTGGAGTAGGCCGGGTCCTCAACCCACTAATCACCGGCAAATGCCCATGCCCATGCCCATTTTGGCAATATTAATCAACATAACTCAATCACCTACAGCCAGTTTTTAAACAGTTGCGTAGCTTGCCCTGATACCACATGCAGTCTGTAATCAGTGCTCTCCTATCTGGAGGATGCTGTGCACCACAGTTGATGCCCAAAGAGATTGGTCTATTCCCTTAACAGACACCACCTCCAGTCTGTGTTGCTGCCCACAATTCCATTTCTGTGTGAGTACTGAGGTGGAAACACTCAGCATATTTTTTCAGTGGTGAGAAGAACCGCACAGAGACACAGGGAGAACATGCAAGCTCCTTAGAGGCATTGCCATAGGTCAGGATCAAACCTTCTACTTGTACAAAGAAGGAGAAGACATTAACCATTATGTCAAATGTGACGTGTCTATGTGTGTGCGCGTGTGTATGATATATATATATATATATATATATATATATAGAGAGAGAGAGGGAGAGAGATATGCACACGTACCCGTGTGTGTGTGTGTGCGCACATAAGCATATTACATTTAAATAAAATATATGTTCACATACCAGTGTTAGGGCTAGCCACCCAGCGGTGAAAACCTTGGCTATAGATGACCGTCACCGCTGAAGTGATACCCTGGCCCCCACACACACACACACACACACACACACACACACACACACACACACACACACACACACACACACACACACACACAGATCTCTGTTTTCAGATGCTTTGGTGCATTTTATAGACCTGTAGGTAAATTTAATGACAGCAATGTTTATGTATGTCTTTATACACTAAGCACCACAAATCAGTAATGAAAACTGAGTATCATTCTATAATTATTTTCTGAATTGTTGATAACGTTTGCCATGAAGGATTAAGGTGTCTGATTTTATAGTAAACCTTCTCATAATTCTGACATATCCGGAGCAAAAGAGCATTAACAAAAATGATTATATATAAGAGTTTATGCAATATAATTAATCAGGCATAAGTTAAAAACATAGCCTAAACAGTATCCTTACCTTAAATGCTGAATATTAGGAACAATGCATGTGTGAGGTACCCTAACAATTTTTGGCATTCCAGTTGTGCCCGAAGTGTGTAAAATGTAAGCCAAACATCCAGGTTGCTTCCAGTCCATACATTTTGTGTGATTACTGGCTTTTGGTTTTTGTTCAGAAAACTCACTTGTAGCATTTAGTTTTGCTTTGGCTCTCTTTGGACTTCTCAGGGTATACTGCCCAGCCTCTGTTTTCCACTGAATAAAAAGCAGAGTAACTCCAACAATCTCTGTACTAACTGAGTCACAATGAAGCCAAGGGGAAAAGGAGTGTCTGAAGTTCTGAAAGACAAGGCCACATACGTGATTAAGATGCAGTATTGCAAAACACTACAACATTTAAAATGAAAATAAATTACTCTGTATGTATGACCCAAGACATAAAATAACCTGAAATTGTACACCAATTTTGTACCGGCAAACATACATGCCAAAACGTGGCATTCAATAGTACGATGCCTGAAGCTGGGGGATTTGGATCCAACAGTGTGAAGTTCAAGTGCTTCCAATTGCAGGAAAACAAATGCTCAGTTTGCATTTACCTGAAAGCTAATTGGTCCCCCAGCTTAGCTTCAGAACATTTTCAAAAATAATTCCTTCTCTTGCTGGGCATTTCCTCTATTCTCATTCAAAATATTCACACAGATCTTAAAGTGGAAGTTAATTTTCATCCTCAGACTGAATATCAGACCACTCACAATCAGAATCGCTGCCATTAAGAAGAGATGAGGAATGGCACTACCTGAGACTAGGTGTCTGTCTTGGGAAAATGAGTGAGGTACAGTAAAAAAAGAGACTTAATTTCCAACAAAACATCAGTATAACTTCATCTGTCAAATTCTAAAAATGGAGGACACATTCCTTTAGATGTTCTACTTTATCTTATTCAGAAATTATTCTGAGCCAGAACTCTGAAGAAAAAAGTAGTTAAAACACTTTCAACACTTGAATGCCCTACCTGCACTGATGCTGTCAAGCCTGAAGTAATTTCTGAGTCACTGCCAGGAAAGGACAAATACATTTTTACTACAACCCATGGTTAGGGGTTGGCATAATGGCTCAGGTATTTACCTCACATAAACAAGGTACAGGGTTTGATTCTCATCTCTGAGGGAAACTGGCTAGGCTAAAAATGTCCCACAAGGATAGTTACCCTAGCATTTGCATAAGAAACTATTAACTGACCTACAACAGCACCTTGTTTACTCTGTAAAAATCCTGCAATCAGGGACTTCCACGCATTACTTCCTGTTCACACCATGGCATAACATGCCAGCTACATAAGCCCATCCCTCCCTGAACTCATCAGTTTATCTTTATGCCATTAATATTTTCCTGCAAATCAAAAAATAAATATTTGAAAATGACTTGTTTGAGAAGTTTATATAAAATGTATCTTGCCAATCTTACAGAGAACTCCAAAAGCTGGGGCTAGTGGATAACACACATTCACAAAGGGATAGAACAAGGATATTCCTGACCCATCAAGGTGAACCCCTTGTGGACTAATAGCTAAAATAAGAATGTATTAGTTATATAGGACACTGATAACACTACTTGACATGTCCATGTTTAAGCTGAATCCCAAAGAGTAAACACCAGTGAGGGAACCAGCTAGAAAACTGTATAAGTACATGGTATTCAGTAGCTAAGTCATGCAATAATTGCCCCCAAAAATAGCTTAATGGCCCAAGTCTCAATCAAGATTAAAATGCTTTCTTAGTCAATATGGGGGTTAGACTTCATGTTTTGAAGATCTATATAGTTTTGTGTCTCTTCCACATTAATAGGGGACGGGGGTGTTTGTATTTAGTTTTTTGTTTGAGGGTTTTCATTAAAACGAAAATTCTTGAAAAATGTGACACAGATTCAAATGGAGATAAGAAGATACAACTGTACAAAAGATAAGCCTGCCAAACATTTGTATATGCATATAACAGAAAAGCTGGAAACACACACTCAAAAAACTGTGTAAAATAGATGGAAGCAATAGCTTTTTATCATGATGGCTAGTGTTGTTCATATTATCCTGGAACATGAATGGCCTTACAGATGCAGATAAAAAGGAAACAGTACTGAATTATATAAAGAAATACAGTGTGCAAACAGCAATGCTGCAGGAGACACATTTGGAAAGAAATAAGCATGTGAATTTGACAAAGAAAAAATTTCAGAATGGATATTCAGCAGAGTATCAAGGACAGAGGAAAAGGGGAATAATTACACTAATTACTACATACAAGTCTTTTTTTTTTTTTTTTTTCCAAATATAATTTTTATTGCATTTCACTTCTATTTAAATACAAGAAAAGAATGACACAGAAAATATACATACAAGCTACTTGGAATATCAAGTTTCAGTCATCCAAATACGATATACGTAACGTAAATCATCAATGTTAGGGTAACAATTACACAGAATTGTCTAATAATCAAGCTGCTCTTAATGAGCTGTAAAACAGACATTTACATAAAGATAGTATACAAGTCTTTTTTAAGATTTAAATGGTGAAAAATATTAATTTCTTTTCTCTGATGCCCTGGAAGTTAGAGATAAGAGAGTGTTTTTGACAATGACTGCAATCTACATACTCAAAAAGCACAGTTTTGGCATCAATGAAAGAATGTCAGGGAGGTTGGCATAATGGTTATGGTGTTTACCTTACAGAGACAGTTACATTTTCAAAGGATTTATCCTGCTTCATTTAGCACGCATTTCCCTGGATCTATATCACTTTGTCAAATAGTCTGTTTGTCGAACCACTATTCATCAAACTCACTTAAGTGAAAGCTCATTTCAGCAAACGACCATTCTAGTGGAAATTATCCAAGGGAAAGAAACTAGCAAGCCAGCTACCGACTAACAAACACCACCAATTTAAAAATCAGCAAAATTGGGGGGGGCTTTCCACCAACCCCTAACTATATACACCAACTCCAAGATTGCACTACAGTGGCTAAAAGGGCAAATTCCTGATGATGGTCAACTACTTTCTTTCCCTGAGAAAAAATTCACTGAAATGAGCTTTCACTTAAGTGAGTTCGATGAACAGTGATTCCATAAACAGACTATTCGACCAAGCAATATAGACTCATTTCCCCACTACATTCAAGCCTTTTGGTGAAGCACAGAAAACACTACAAGCATAGCTCTCAACTGTACAGGTTTTTGCAGAATGTCCAGATTTTTGTCTCATATTTTTGTTCTCTTCCTCATAAAATTTACGGTTTACTGGAAAACCTCTGAAGATTTAAGTCACTAAATAATGACATACATTTCAGTTTTAGACTTAATATTCTTCAGAAAATGCATGCTAACACAAATGCTGTTATTCTAGCAACTTTCTAAGTTTATACGAGCAATATTTAAAACCTGTCCCTATTTTTGGACCTTTGTCCAGATTTCTTGTACTAGCACATTGAGAGCCATTCACGGGCATAATCATAACAATCATGAGACTGAATAGGTAATAAAGACAGAGGAAGAGGAATGGAGGTCTTCAGAGAGTGCTAAACTGTCACTTTGTGCTCGGCAAAAGTTAACTGGGACGGTCTGTTAAAAATTTTAGGATTTACTACCTTTAAAAATGAAAAATATGAATAAAAAATAAAAGAAAGAAAGCTGTGCACATTATGGTAAAGCAGGCTGGGTGAACTGTATTTATTTATTTATTTCAGTTTGATAACCAGGTAAGTATTCTGGTCAACAGATGTTTTTCAACCAAAATCTGGTGGCCATGATACAAGACATAAATAGAAAATTAGATAAAGACTAAAGAATACACAGAGTTGTACAAAGTAGAAACAAAAAAATAAAAACTCATTGTATGTTATTTAAACTTACAAATGCAAACAATGTCATTTAGAATATGTACAATTAAAGCAGGCATTCAACCCCAGTGATAATTTGTTAAAATGATGTCTTTACAAGAAAGATGCGACTACACTGTGAGCTACCAAGGACTGGCCATTATGATGGAAGCAAGAGCATTCCATGTCCTTAAAATGGAAGTTATGTATTTGCCATAACGATAGAGCCATGTTGTCGTATTTTTGTCCAGGTCAGCATTTGGGTTGTCGGATCCAAACCCGGATACCTTCTTCCACTGCTTTGGATCAGAGTCTCTGACTCCTCCCCTACCTGTAATTCCCTTCTTTCTTCTAATCCACTTCAGATTAGAGTTTGCTGGCTTTCTCCAAAGTACAGATTCATTCCTGAAAAACTGTAAAAACCTGTAGGTGCAAGGCTAACAAGCTTGCTAATACCTCAGTATAAGTAAATGAACTTTTGAGCAGACAGAGTTGATGTCTGTCTGCGCACCATAAGTTTAGAGGTGACAATTTGGAAAGGGGAAGGAGGGAGGGATATTGAACCAGACGAAAATAAGTCAACACTGATCTATCATTATGTTGTCTGTTTTCGTCCAATTCAATGTTTGGGACAGATTCCTAAGCGGCCTAATAAACACCTGGGTGGTGTCAAGAAAGGACATTCCTGATTTTAATGGAACCAAAAGATGCATGTGCTCTTGACTACAAGTCCAATTTGGAATGAGAAATAAATGTATGAACCGTGGACCATGTTGCTGCTGCACAAATGTCATCAATGGGAACTCGCTTCAGGAACGCCATACAAGTAGCTATTGCCCTAAGGGAATGGGTTTTTGGTTTTGTATGCAGAGATAACCCTGGTCATTGTATACACAATAAATTGTGACCTTTGTTAAGTTTCTTTCCAGTTTTTCTTTAAAAAAGGATATAAACAGTGGGTCTGACTCTTGTATCTTTGGTACAGTGTAAGCAGAATATGAGCTGTCTGAACATATAGTGTGAGCTGCAGATACTCTTCTTTGAGAAATTGGAAAAAAAAGACTGGCAAATCAATATACTGGTTCAAATCTGCTTTGGATGCCATCTTTGGAAGACAGGAAGTATTTGCTTTCATGGTTACTCTGTCTTTATAGAAAATGAGGAAAGGTGGCTTGCATGACAGCACTCCTAATTCAGAAATCTGCCTACAGATATAACTGCAGTCAGAAAAATGGTCTTCCATGAGAGATACTTAAAATCCACTGAAGCTGCCAGTTCAAAAGGTTTCTGAGTTAGGCCTGAAGCACGACTGTGCTGACCCATGGGGAAACTGGATCCTTGACTAGGGTTCTTAGCAGGAGAATTCCACTGAGAAAAGCTTTGGCAATTCTAAGAGAGGCAATGGAAGCATCACTGCACCCTATATTAAAATTTGAGATAGCAGCTACTTGCACTATGACAATAGAAAAGCTGGATCCTTGGTGAAAAAGTTCTGAAAGAAAATCCAAGATCGATGGGAGAGAAGGGATCCTGTCGCCTTGATGATGCCCAAATAAAAAAATCTTCTCCCCTTGCTTCAGTAAATCTTTTTGGTTAACTGGGTTTTGTGAAGAAGAAATAATGTGAATCACAGATAATGAAAGTCTAGCATTTCTGGCTATCATCAAAACTGAAGAAAACATGTGGTCGACTTTAAGGTCTGCAGATCGGTAGAGGCAACCTAGATGGATGACTCAGATGATCTGGACTAGGATCCAGCAACCAGGGCTGGTGTATTAAATGAGGCCAAAGGAAGGGGAACCAAACCGGTCAGGGACAGAATGTAGCAATGAAAATCACCCTGGTATTACACCTTGTGGCTTTCTGAATGAGTTTTGTCAAGAGTGGTATCGGTGGAAAGGCACAGAGGAGAACTTGAGACCAATTTTGGGCAATAGCACTTCTTGGTGACTGTCCACTGTCCCTGTGGAGGGATGAGGGAGAAGTAACTACTGCATGTGTTGCTTTGGTATGAGTCAAAAAGGTCACAGAAAGGTTGGCCCCCATGGCTGAAAATTTCCTTTGCCACTGTCTGGTTGCGTGACCACTCATGAGGTAATAGAAATAACCTGCTCAATTTGTCTGCTAGTACATTTGTATCTCGGGTATGTGCAATGCTTCCAGAATATGATGGGAAAACATCACCCACTGCCATACTGTCATAGACTCTCAGCAAAGTGGATGATCATGTTCTCCCTTGTTTGTTGATGTACCACATTACTGACATACTGTTCATCTGGATGAATATCACATCCCTGGGTAGGTAATCCTGAAAAGAGTGCAACACTAGGTGGACCACTCTCATCTCCAAGATACTAATGTGTAGGTTTGCCTCTACAGGTGACCAAGTACCCTTAACCATCTTCTAGAAATGCCTCCATCCTAGAAGTGAAGTGCCCATGGTTACTGTGGCTTGGGGAGTTGGTGGGCAAAAGTCTCGCCTTTCTGTGACGGACAGAGGGGTGATCCACCACTTTATATGATCACTGCAAATTTGAGTGAGATGAATTTTAGCATGGAGGGGGTTAAGACTCTGACCACTGGACTGTAATGTGGTATCTCGCTAGTTGAAGTAAAGTGACGGTAGAGGCCATCAGACCTAATGCATGGAGAATCAACCTTGCTTGTGGACAGGGATGTTGGACTACAATGAATTAGTCTTAAGGACAGCACTCTTTTTTTCTAGCAGTTTAGCAATCTAAAGAACTGTGTTGATATGGCATCCTATAAATTCTACATGCTGTGTGGGAAACAGGTGGCTTTTTGCCTGATTTACTGTGATCCCTAATAGATCTGTAACGTGGAGTACTATTGACTGTTGCCACAGCAGTAGATTTTAGGAAGTAGCAGTTAGAAGCTAATCATCTAGATGTGGGAAGACTTAGATCCCTTGCAGTCAGAGATGAGCTGATACCACTGCCATAATCTTGGTGAACACCTAAGTGGGCTGTGGTGAGACCAAAAGGCAGTCTTTTGAACTGAGAATGATTGGCCTCCAGCCAGAAATGGAGAACTCTCCTGTACTGCCTCTGTATCTTTATATGATACTAGGCATCCCGAAGACCTTATAGAGCACATCCAATCATCCTTCCTCAACAGAGGTAATATGGACTGTACCGCGACCATTCAGAACTTTGTCTATCTCACAAACTGATTAAGGTGGCTGAGGTCCAAAACTGGCATGAGGTCTCCTTTTCTTTATAACTAAAAAGAATCTGAAGTAGATCCCAGTTCCTAACTAGTCTGTGGGGACCTGTTGGATGACTTTTTTTCTAGCAACTTTTGAGACTTCCTTTGCTGCAGATTCTAACTGAGTGGGTGGAATATTGGGAATCTTTAATATCTTTTTTGGAGGATACAAAAAAGGGGATGGTATAGCCTCTGGTTATTATCCTTAATAACCAAGCATCTGAAGTAATATTTTGCCCGGCTTGTGGGTACAAGTCTAAATACCCCTTGAATGCCTCCACAGTGCAGCAGCTGGGTAACCCTTCAGAAGCATTTGCAAGGTTACTCAGTAAAAAGGCCATGAAAATTCTAATTATGTGGTCCGCCTCTGCACCTGTGGTAATGTCCATTTGAGTAATCTCCTCCTCTGCTTTGGAAGGGGCATCTGTCTCCAACAGTGTCTTGGTGAAAACCCTGTTATTTTCTGAATTACATTTTCTTACCATGCATTTGGTTCCTAGAAAAGGACCTCTGAGAGGTGGGGAAATGGACTGCAATGGCAGTCAGGATTTTACCATCCTTTTCACTCCTAGGAAATGTTTCTTTAACTGTTGGCCTGAATAGGGTGTAGCCATCAAAAGGGGCATTAATAAATGAGACCTTGAAGCTTTTTTCAAAATCGCAGAGCTGCATCCAAGCATGGGAATGTATAGTAATGCCTGTTAAAGCTGCTCTTGCTGTACCATCTGCTGCATTAGACAGCAGGCACAGGGCTATATTAGAGGTGGATTCTACAGTAGATAACTGGGTGTGCACTGTTTTTTGAACATCCAGTGATAAGTTACCTAAGAGAGACTTGGAAATCTCCTTGATCAAGTCCCTCTGAAAGCAAGTCATATGTGAAAGGTATGTTCAGCACTCTAAATGCAAAAGTCGCTGAAGCACAACTCCATTTTCCCAGTCTGTCCAACAACCCTGACTCTGTTTTAGTGGGATGAACAAAAAAACTTGCTACTACCATGGCAGCTACTGGGGTTCAGTGTTTCTAGTCCTTTGCAGCCACTGAAATTCTGTTTTTGGAGAGGGGGAGTTCTACCATGTCAGGGTCCTTCAATGCCTTCTGAGCCATGAGACTATAAGGGAATCTAGGGGGGGAGATACATAGGATACAGATGAACCAGCTAGGAAAGCTTTAAGGAACATGGATCTGTCTGGGGAAGGGATTTCTTTGGACCAACTCCTCTTCTGTTTCAGCAATACTACGATGTCACCAAATGTGATGTCTTCCGGGTGTGGGGGGGGGGGGGCTAGGGGAACCTTCGCCTTCACCCAAGAGAGGAGTCTCTTTCAGTTTGGATATCTGTTTCCTAGGAACTTGTCTTTGAGATTCTTCTGGAGACAGGTTGGAATCAGACGGGGAATTTGAGAGGTGAGTACCCTCAAAGCTTATGGGTTCTGACTGTTGATCAGAATGAGAGAGAGAAATCACAGGGTCCACTGTGAGTTGGGGCAGATCTGAACTTTAGGCCCTCACCTGCTTTTTTGGTCCAACTAAAGCCCTTTAAACAATGCTGCAATTGGAACCAAGGAAGCATTCCCCCTGTCAAAAGACTCAAACTGTTCCCAGTCCAATCAAGGTTGGCTAACAGGATGAACTCAGACCTGAACTAAAAATTGCAGAGGCCCTGAAAAGACTGCACCAAAACCCTTGGAACTGGGAACTCAACAGTGACACTTATGCTGCAAAACTCATCTCAATCAGATAGAATCCTGGTCAAGAAAGTAATGGGCATAGTTGATGCTGAAGTTCCCTGAATTTTTGGATATCACTGAAGTGTGCTGGAAGGGCACAGACCTGTGGGAACTGGTTCCAAAAGGTTAGCCAGTACCAGAGAAAAAACTGATGGGTCAATGGACCTGTATCCATAGCTCCCTTTGGGAATGGTGCCGGCAGGATTCCCAGTTGGATCTGTCTCTCTAAGAATTTCTTCCTCATATGGTCAACATCCATTTCACTGAGAAGAAGGCAAGGAAAGACATTTCTCCTGCAAAATGGGCCAATCAAGCACAGAGCTTACTGTTTCCGGTGAAAATCTAGCACGAGGAGAGGGAGTTCAGACCAGACTACCTCAATGTTTTAGGTATCGGACCGAAAGGACTAGTTGGATCACAGGACCTTTTTCCTCAATTTTTCTGATCTCTTTTCCTTCAACTTTATTCCTGAGAGGAATTATGCGACCACAAGCTGAGCACTTTTTAAACCCTTGAGGTTTGCCTGACATCTAAAAAATTACAACACAGTAGTTTAAAAAATTTCTTAACTACAGACACACACACAATACTAATTCTAATGGAAATATACTTTCATCCTAACAATTAAACTATATCAAAGAACTATCTAGAAACAAACCAAAAAACACTAAACAGCAGCTAACCAGTCTAACTGCAAACCTACAAAAATCTTAAATTTCCTAACAACTATAATGCTACACTAAATATCCCAAAGGGAAGAGTCAAGGGTATGAAAAAAGTACTTTCACTTATCGGGAAAAACTCAGCTCTCAGACACGTCTGGTTTATTCAAGTGGCAAACCAGATCTGAAGAAGATTAGAATGGAGAAGGCAATTATGGTAAGGGAAGAGTCAGAGCCTTGGATACAAAGCTCTGGAAAAAGGTGCTGAAGTTGGATCCAATCGGATCCCACAACTCAGATGTTGAATCTGATGAAAATAGACATTGGATCGATTGTTTTATTTTATTTTTTTTAATCAGCAATTGAAGTGTCTCTTGTTGCCTCACTTCTAAAGTTAGCTGCTCAAACAGATGGGCCAAGCCTAGAGAAAGCGTCTAATCCTACAAAGGTTTTAAAACAAGGTTTAATGAGGGTAATATGAAAGTTATGTACTTACCATAATGACAGATACATGTTGTCTAATTTTCATCCAGTTCGATGTATGGGTTTGTTAGATATGATTGAGTAAGAACGCGACACCATGTCTGAAGTGTCATGGATCCAGGGCTCTGACTGCTCCTCTACCCATAATTCCTCCACTCTATCTTTGGACCTCAGATTGAGTTTGCCCCCACCAAATAGAAATTTAGAGATATAACAACACCTTTAAGGTCAATCACGAACATGACATGAAATATCTAAGAGAATATCACAGTCTGAAAGGACTGTTCACAGACAGGGTGCAAACGAGAGCCATTTGGTCATTAGAAGCCAACAGATGATAACTTGGAAGAGGGCAGGAGGGAGGGAGGTTAAACTGGATGAAAATCAGATGACACTATCATTATGGTAAGTACATAATTTCTGTTTCCATTGTTAGCTATTTTCGTCAAGGTAAGGGACAGATTTTCAAGCAGTTTTTAACTGGGTGGCGTAAAGGAAGGACATTCCAGAGAATGGTGGAAGCAAAAGAGGAGAGTGATCTAGATTGTACATCCAATTTATGAGTCACAAAGGTGTGAAGTCTTAACCAAGTTGCAGCAGCAAAAATATCATCAATAACTCTTTTCATAAGGCCATTGAGGTGGCTGTTGCTCTTGTGGAATGAACTTTAGGCCTCTTTTGCAAGGATAGGCCTTTTTTCGTGTATACAAAGGAAATACAATCTAATAACGATCTTGAAAGACTAACCTTAGAAACGGCTTTGTCCAAATTAGGTCTAGAAAAGGCAATGAACAATTAGTCAGATTTCCTTAGTTTTGTTCGATAGAGACAGACGCTCATTGTCAACTTACATTCTAACAAATGTTGGGAGAATCTGCGAAGAAACACTGGCAGGTTGATGGATTGGTTTAAATTTGCTTTGGATGCTACCTTAGGAAGGAAAGATGCAATGGACCATAAGTAACCTTTGTCTTTGTGGAAAACTGGGTAAGGGGGGTTTGCAAGAAAAGGCCTGTAACTGTGAAATTCATCTGGCCTATGTAACAGCCAAAAGAAAATTTGTCTTCTAAAAGAGGAACTTAAAATCTACTGAAGTTGCTGGTTCAAATGGAGGTTTAGTTAGTGCCTGAAGCAAAATAGCAATATTCCATGAATGTACTGGGTTCTCTGATTGGAGAATGTAGAAGTAAACTTCCCTCAAAATGCTTTAAAAACTTTTCCAGATGCCATGGAGATGTCAATCTGACCTATGTGGAAATCTGAAATTGTAGCCATTTGCATTCTGCTTGTGGTAAAACTGGAACTACTATGGAAAAGCACAGACAAACTCCAGTATGGAAGGAATGGGAACAGAAAGAGGATCTATTCCTTTCAACGTAGCCCAGATGGAAAATCTTTTCTATTTGCTATGGTAAACCTTTCTGGGGGACTGTTTTGTGGGGATGAAATAATCTGTACAACTGGTGATGGAAGCCTGGTATCTCTAGCCAAAGTAAGAACTGGCAGAATAGAGCAGTTAGTTTCATGGATTTCTGGTCAGGAGGACACAGTCCAGCTGGGAGAGTCAAGAGATTTGGATACTGATCCAACATCCATGGGAGATGAGCTAGTAGAGGACAGAAGAACAGGAACCATGTTTGTTGGGGTCAGAGGGAAGCAATGAGGATCATTCTGGCCTTGAACTTTCTTCCTTTCTGAATGAATTTGTTCATTAGGGGTAACAGGAGAAATGCGGGGCCAACTGTAGACCACAACATCCCTCTGTGACTGCCCTGTGGACAGATCAGGGCAAAGTAACTGCTGCACTTGCTGTTCAGGTAGGATGTAAAAAAGGTCACTGCAAGGTTGGCCCCACCAACAGAAAATTAACGCAGTCACTGTTGGAATGATGGATCACTCATGAGGCATTAAGGAAATGGACAAACTGAACAAAATTAACACAATGGACATCCCTGGGATGTGTGTTGGTATCAGAAATCTGTGTAAAGACACTGTCCATGGCAAAAGTCTCATGGCTTCCTGACAAGGCATGTACGAGTGGTTTCCTCCCTATTTGCTGATATACCGGACTAGTGCTGTGTTGTCAGTCTGTAAAGAACTCACACCCTTGGGAAGAACATCCTGAAATGCTTGCAAGGCTTGGAGGACTGCTCTCATCTCCAAGATATTGATGTGAAGTTTGGCCTCTACCTTCAAAATGCCCCCCCCCCCGCACCGTAGAAGGGAGGTGTCCATGGTTACAACAGCCAACGGTGGATATCTATGAAAGGGTAACCTTCCGTTACTAATCTAGTCATCATAGATCAGCTGATATGATCTCTGCATATCTGAGTAATGTGAAGTTTGGCATGTAATGGATGCATGTTTGAGACCATTGTACAGAGTCTCCACTGGAGTACTCTCATGCACAGCCTGGCTACAGGGACCAATAAGATTGTGGAAACCAATAAACCCAACAGTCAAAGAATTAACCTTGATGAGGGTGAAGGATGCTGAAGCACCTATATGGCTACCAGTCATAGGGGAGTACTCTGGAGTAGGGTAACTTAGCAATTTGTAACACGGAGCCCAAGTGGCATCCAGTGAATTCCATTTGATGTGATGGGTCCATGTGGCTCCTGAGTAAAATTTTATTGCGATTCCTAGGTTTTGCATTAGGTAGAGCAAAAGGTCTACATGGTCTAACAGCAGATGCTTGGAGGTAGCAATGAAGAGCCAATTGTCGACATATGGGAAAACTTGGATCCTTGCAGACAAACATATTGCAACTACAGCCATTATCTTGGTAACACCCTTGGGGCTGTGGGGAGACCAAAGGGTAGTGCTCTGAACTGGTACTGGCTGATTTTCAGCCAGAAAAGGAGAAACCTCCTAGAATGTTTCTCTGTTTTAAATGTTAGTATGTGTCTTGGAGATCTACAAAACACATCCAATCATCCTTCCTCAGAAGAGGCAATATGGACTGGATTGTGACGATCTGGAATTTTGTCTGTTTTACAAAATGTTTCCAAGTGACTCAGATCTAGGAGGGTCTGAGGTCCACCATCTTCTTCAATAGACTTAAGACTATAATTGGTCTTTGGGGACTATTAGATTACTTTTTTTCTAGCAGCTTGGAAATTTATACTGCTGAAGGTTCCAAATGACTGGGTGTAATATCAGAACTGTCTTCTTTATTGGGGAATGGAAAAGGGAACCAAATAGCACTTGGAAATTAAGTTTAGAACACAGGACTCCGTAAAGTTTTGCATGTAGGTGCATGGTTAAGCATCCCGACTGCTTCCAGAGTGCATGACCACTAGAATGGCTTGTCAGTAAAAGGAACAATAAAAGCCCTGATTTTGCAGACAACTTCTGCTTTTTTGGACAACATCCATTACAATTACCTCCTCCTCTACCACAAAGAGGTCTGTCCTGAGCAGTGTCATGATAATAACCCTATGATTTGTAGAACCACATCTTCTTGCCAAACCTCCGATTCCTAGAGAAGATCCTTTGAGGTGCAGAAAATGAATTACCACAGTAGAGATGATTTTACCATCTTGTTAACTCCTAGTTAGAGTGCTTTTATCTTTGGCACAAAAAGTGTGGAATTGTCCAGCGGGGCAATAACAAAGGACTTCTTAAAGCCTTCCATGAAGTCACAAATGCACATCCAAGCATGTCGGTGTACAGTAATACTAGTACCCACTCCCCTCACAGTGCCATCAGCTGTGTTAGATAACACAGATGACATCAGATGTGTTGGATGGTAATATTCGATACAGACTGAAGGGTAGTGAGCTGGGAGTCCACAGTCTTCTGGACATACTCATGCAGTTAACTGGAAAGACTCTTGGAGAACTATTTAGTCAAGTCTCTCTGGAATCATGCCACATGAGCCAACTAATTCAGTGCTCGAACAGTGAAGGATGCCGAAACATATGTCTATTTCCCAACCTGTCCAACGCCCTAGACTCCCTGTGTGTGTGTGTGTGTAGGGGGGGGGGTTGGACAGAGGAACTTTCTTCTCTAATTTCTTCTTAGTGAATGCTACTACCACCATGATGGACCTCTACTCTAATGCTTCCTGTCCTTGGGTGTTGCCAAGACCCTATCTGGTTTAGTCAGTACTGCTTCCACCACATCTGGGTCCCTCCAAGCCTGGTGAACCATAAGGTCAATTAGGGGATTTACTGGCAGAACTACCCAGGATGAAGTCAAGACAGAACCAAAGGCATTCAAGAGCACAGTCTTGTCTGATAAAGGGTCATCTGTGGACCATCATCCCTCATTCTTTCATTAATTCTAGGATCTCGCCTTAAGTGATGTTTTCTGAGAGGTATCGAGGGAAGCCTTCACCTTCATCCAAATCCGTGTCTTCTGTGAACAACTCCAGAGATAAGTCTATGCACTTCCATTTGCACGTTTGCTTCCTGTGACCTAAACTGGTGGGTGTAGTCAGATGGGTCTGAATCAGACTAGGAACTCATGTAATCAACCATCTCAGAAGCATGTGGTGTCAATTATCCCTGTTAGGTTAAAAGAATGGAAGAGGAGGCAAATTCCTGTTGATGATGGGTTGGAGATGAGCTGAGTAACAACGCATTCTTCCTTGGCACAGCCACTATACTCCAAAATTCAAGTGAAATACTGAAGTGTAAAGGCACCAACAACCAAATATTCACTTCAGTTGCTGCCCCAGTACCAATAAAGGACTCCCAGTCAATAAAATTCAACACTTTACTATCCAATAAAATATACAACATACATACTATCAAAGAAGCTGTTCTAACAAAGTATTAGTTTAAGGGTGTGCACACATGAGCAACCAGCATACTGTACGTGTTTTATTTTTTATATTTTTCCCTAACACATTTGTTTTTCAATTGCAATGTACAGGTTATATGTCACATTAAAGATGGGAAAAGTTTTGAAATTATTTATTGCAATCTCACTTTTTTATATCACAAAAACTTGGCATCTTAACGGGGTGTGTAAACTTTTTATATCAACTGTATATTTTTCTGTGGGAAGGTACCAAAATGGAACTCGATTCCCTCCTTCACACACTTCAAAACAGTATCCCATACCTAGACGTTACAGTCTCAAGCTACGGTAACCATGTCTCGTTTCTTGACACCCAAATTTCAAATGACCCACACTTACGATCAATCAGCTCTAATGTGTTCCACAAAAACACATACCGCAACAACTTCCTGGACTAAAGGAGCCAGCACCCCTTCTTTATGAAGAAGAACGTACTTAAGGGACAGTTTATCTGTTTGTCCAGATAAATCTCAGATGGCAACACTTTATGTATGGAAAGCCAGTTCCTTTACAATCTGATTCTGAACAGAAACTACCCGCCCGCACTGATCTCACAGGTATCCATGGAAGTCACCCAGTACCGCAAGGAGAGATACAGACCCATCCTCACTCACGGTTTTACCCCCCAGCAACCGAACCACATGGTGATGGGCACAGACAGAAGCTGCAGTTTTCCAGCCCCCATTAGTAGGGATTTGCTCCCTATAAAAAACATTATTATCAAGAAGTGGAATAGAATCAGGGCCAATAAAGTTAACTTTCGAGCCCCTGGCAGCACTTTGACCTTTGCCCACAAGAGGACCAGGACTCTAAGGCAATTTTTTGATAAAACAGAAGCACTCATCCATAGGAATTCCCACAATGCCGACACACAGACACCCACAAGCAGCCAAACAGGCATGCAGGCATGGAACAGATGTGTAGTATGCCCCTTCATCTACACAAGCTCCAGCTTCACTTTCCAACACATCAACCGAGTTTTTAACCTCGAAGGCACCTACAACTGCCACTCTGCTTTTGTAATTTGCGCCGCCATCTGCGAGACCTGTGGCTCCTTATACATAGGAAAGACAGCTCGCAAGCTCTCGGACAGAGAAAAAGAGCACCTCGGGGCAGTCCACAAGAAAGGCCACCGCAATGCACTAGGCAAACACAGCTCCCTCTGCCCCAACTTCAGCAAATTTAAGTTTTTTGTGCTTGAGGAAGTACAAGAATTCTACGGTGATAGTGAAACCTTACTCGAAGTAAAATAATTAAAATGGCAACTCCTCCTCGATGCCAAAATGGCACCGGGACTTAATGAAAATATCAATGTGAAATGTGCACAAAAATGGTTAGGCTGATAGTACTCCTAAAAAACCCACACATAAACTAAGCACATTCCCATTGGTTATACTGTCCTCTTCTTGGATTGGTCCACTTAGACAGTCTCTTTACACTGCTACCCTATCAAAACGCTGTATTTTACAACTCGATTGATTTGTGTGCATTCTCAATACTATTTAAACAAATAAAGTATTTAAATTTAATGTATCGCTCTGAAGAAGTTCGTAGTAATAAAACCGAATGAAAGCGCTCAGCAATCAGCTCCTGTCTCCGGTGTTTGTTGCCTATAGCACCACCCCCCCCCCCCACGCCTTGGGAATGATTTTGTTTTTGAATTTTTTTCTGCATTTTAGTAGTGTTTCTGCGACTTTCTACTAGTCGGTTCTGTCGGATATATAAATACATATATATAGATATAGATATATATATACACACACACACACACACACACACAAACATATATATATTATATATAACCATATATTTAATATATATAGGTTCATACTAGGCTATCTGTCCTAGGGCATTTATAAGCCTAGCCAGAGTGTGTTTGGCTTTCGCAACCCATTTTAAATTAATTTTGCTATGCCCTTTTTCGAGGTTAGTATACTGTGCCTCTGTCTAACAGTGACACAGAAGTGATACCCGGGGTAAACCTACGATCTCCCATCCACTCATCAAGATTCCTCTTGAAGAGAGTCAGTGAGGGACTCTGCCTAACCTGGACTGAGATTTTATTCCAGAGTGAAGGGAGCCTCTGGGTTATGAATCTGTCCCTCCAGCATGTACTATTTATTTCAGTACTGAGGTTCAAGTCTCTCAAGCGCATAGCTCGATGGGATTTGAATTTTCTGAGGTGCAGCATGTCCATTAATTCCAGGTTGGACATGGCTTTATACGTCAGGCACAGATCGCCTCTGAGCAGGCGGTATGCCACTGAGTAGAGCTGGAGTTTCTTCAACCGGGCAGCATATGGCATCTGTTTGAGCCCTTTGATCCTCTTGGTAAGGTACTTTTGGGGTCTTTCCATTTGCTGCAGGTGTCTAAAGTACATCCCAAAAGGGGCATTGTACTCAATTATGGGCCTGATGAGGGATGAGTAAAGAGGCACAATGACCTCCCCTGATCTAGATGTGAATCCCTTCAAGATTAGGTGGGCTATACAAAATGTTTTTCTAACCACTTTGGCCACGTGGTTGTCAAATGAGAGACTGCTATCAACTTGGGTCCCCAGGTCCCTAATTACTTCTTCTGTACTTAATGGATTACCACCTATGTCGTAATTTGTGGGCACTTTGTTTTTGCCAAAGGGGATGACTATACACTTTTTGGCATTTAGCTTGAGGCCATGGCTCTGGCACCAGTTGTGTTTCTATGAGGCCCTTTTGGAGGATGCTTGTGTCGGCTGGAGAGTCAATTATGGCACCCAGTTTGCAGTCATCTGTGAACTTGGTCAGCCATAGTCCTTCCATGTTGGCCTGTACCTCTGAGAAATATATACCGAACAAGAGAGGTCCAAGGACTGAGCCTTGTGGGACGCCACTTGTAATTGGTTAAGAGTCTGACATGGCTCCAGCAATTCTAACCATGTGGGTTCTGTCCTTGAGTCACTTTGCAACCCATCTAATGACATAGGGGTTTATATTTAAGCTGGTGAGCTTATCTATAATACCCGAGTGGGGTATTGTATCGAAGGCTTTTGCCATGTCCAGGTAGACTGTGTGGACCACCTTCCCCTCGTCAATGGCCTTGGTGACTGTTTCAAATAAATCAACCAGGTTTAAAAGGCAGGATCTGCACTTAAAGCCGAACTGGGTAGGATCCAGTGTCTCTACGTCCCCACTATCTTTATTTATGAGGTCCATGATGATCCTTTCCATAGCTTTGCAGACCAAGCTAGTCAGGCTTATGGGGAGATAGTTTCCAGGATCCGTTGAGGCACCACCTTTGTGGAGAGTGACCACAGTTGCTGTACGCCACTCTTTGGGTACATATCCTGTAGTAAGGCTGAGATTGAACAGTAGTTTTATGTCTGGGTTTAGCTCTTCTTGGAGTTCATGTAGGATGCAGCCCGGGACACAGTCTGGTCAAATTGATGCCGAGTTTTTTGCTTTGGAGAGGGCAGCTCTTACCTGAACATCTGAGATGTCAGGGGGGTAGCACTCTGCTGGGATAGATATTTGCTCTTTTGGTGGGGAGGGGGGGGGGGAGAAGTCTGCGCTGAACCTGTCATCTAGGATGTTGGCAATGTCGGTGGGTTCGGTGTATTTTTTGTCATTTTGGACTAATTCTGAGCATATCTGGGAATTCCCACCCAGGTTCCTAACGTAACTAAAGAAAGCCTTGCGATTATCCTTAGTGTCCTGTGCAATTTTTCTCTCGAAGCTGGCCTTAGACGATTTTATGAGTGCCCGTAGTTTTTTGCTAATACTGATCAGAGATGCCTTCCCTTTTTGGGATTTTGCTCTATCATGTAGTAGCTTCCTCCTTCAATTGTATAGTTTGTTTATGGCTGGGGTCCACCAGATAGGACGTCTGCCTTTGGAGGAGTGGGTCTTTATTTTATTTGGGAATGCATGATCCATGCATTCCTGAAGGTGTTCATAGAACGAGTTTATAAAGGATTCTGCGGTCTGGGCCGTATTTTTCACAGGCCCCGGGGCTTTGACGGATTCCACCTCAGTTTTGAGGAGTGTGAAATTTGCTTTAGAGAAGTTTTTAACTGTGGTTTTCAGGGCAGGGGGTGGAGTCGGGATATGAAAATCCAGTGAGATTGGTTTATGGTCTGATCTTACCAGTGAGGGATACACTTCTGGTCTGGAGAATAGAGTCCCCATGTTGGTGATGATCACGTCCAGTATGTAATGCTCCCAGTCTATGTTTGGGTAGTTAAACTCGCCCAATATAATGATGTTTGGAGAGACTTTTT